>NW_017199718.1:0-7237 GCF_001704415.2 Capra hircus
TCGGGATTCCTCTCCCGTCGATGCTGGGGCCTAAGAAGTTGTGTGGAGTCCGTGCCAGAACCTGAGGATTCCTCTCCAGTGATGACATGGATCTTGGGGTACTTCTCTAGTCTCCCCAGGGGAATCAGTCCTCGTCTCGAGTGGGTGCATGCACTTGCGCTTTCCTCCCGAGCTGTAGCATCAGTGTCGCGCTTCCCTTCGCGTGTATCAAGGGATCTGTGGCTTTCCCTCGAGGCTTTACCACTAGGCTTTCCCAAGAGGCTTTCCCACAGGGCTGTCCCACGTGCCACCATGGTGTGAGTCGATCCTCTGCTTGAAAGTCAAAACAGTGCAGGGAAAACACGTTTACCTGGAATGGACTGAGACATCTGGGGGACTCTGGGAATGGTCGCATGACCCTGAAGTTCCTCTCGCCTTTCCTGTGGAGAGCGCCTCCTCTTGAGATGCGACGGGAACGCCGGGAATTCTTTGCCAGCACGCAGGGAAAGGATCCCCTCTCGAGCTAGGATGTAGAAACGGGGCTCCTCTGGATGTGGTCGGGACTCTCGTGCTTCCTCTCGAGTGGAGACGTGTATAGCGGGGAACTTCTTGAGTTGCAGCAAGGGTGTGAAGACCCTTTGGAAGTTCCAGAGGTCTGGTGTGATTAGCCTCAGGACGCCTCAGCGGAAATGCGCCTCATCTCGCCTGGACGGTAGAACCTCCTGGATATTCTCGAGTTGTGCCAGGTGCACTAGACTTACGACGGTGACCTCAGGGACGCGCTCTGGTGGCCTCGGAAAGGCCATTTCTTTGCGAGTTACTCGGGGGCCTCTCGGGATTCCTCTCCCGTTGATGCCAGGGCCTAAGACCTTGTGTGGAGTCGGTGCCGGAACCTGAGGATTCCTCTCCAGTGCTGACATGGATCTTTGGGTATTTTGGCGTCTCCCCAGGGGAGTCAGTCCTCCTCTGAGTGGGAAATGCAAGTGCACTTTCTTCCCGAGCTGTAGCAGCAGTGTAACGCTTCCCTTCGCGTGGAAAAAGGGAGCTGTGGCATTCCCTCGAGGCTTTCCACGAGGCTTTCCACACAGGGCTGTCCCACATGCCACGTGGTGTGAGTCGATCCTCGCTTGAAAGTCGAGGCAGTGCAGGGAAAACAGGTTTCCCTGGAATGGACTGAGATATCTAGGGGACTCTGGGAATGGTGGCACGACCGTGGAGTTCTCTCGCCATTCCTGTGGAGAGCGCCTCCTCTTGAGATGCGACGGGAACACCGGGGAAATCTTTCCCTACCACGCAGGGAAAGGATTCCTTCTGTCGACCTAGGAGGCAGAAACGGGCCTCCTCTGGATGTGGGCGGGACTCTCGTGCTTCCTCTCGAGTGGAGACGGGTAGGTCGGGGAACTTCTTGAGTTGCAGCAAGGGTGTGAAGGACCCTTTGAAGTTCCAGAGTTTAGGTGTGATTAGTCTCTAGTTGCCTCAGCGGAAATGGGCCTCATCTCGCCTGGAGGGGAGAACCTCCTGGATTTTCCTCGAGTTGCAGCAGGTGCTCTAGACTTACGACGGGGACATCAGAGACCTGTTCTGGTGGCCTCATGAAAGGCCAGTCCCATGAGAGTTGCTCTTGGGACTCTCGGATTCCTCTCCCGTAGATGCGGGGCTAAGACCTTCTGTGGAGTCGGTGCCGGAACCTGAGGATTCCTCTCGAGTGCTGACTTGGATCTTTGAGTACTTCTGGAGTCTCCCCAGGGGAGTCAGTCCTCGTCTCGAGTGGGGGCATGCAGGTGCGCTTTCCTCCGATCTGTAGCAGCAGTGTCACGGTTCCCTTCGCGTGGATCAAGGGATCTGTGGCTTTCCCTCGAGGCTTTCCCACGAGGCTTTCCAACGAGGCTTTCCCACAGGGCTGTCCCACGTACCACCGTGGTTTGAGTCGATCCTCGTTTGAAAGTCGAGGCAGTGCAGGGAAAACAGGTTTCCCTAAATGGACTGAGACATCTGGGGGACTCTGGGAATGGTGGCACGACCCTGGAGTACATCTCGCCCTTCCTGTGGAGAGCCCTCCCCTTGACATGCGACGGGAACGCCGGGGAATCTTTTCAGACCACGCAGGGAAAGGATCCCTGCTCTCGAGCTAGGAGGCGGAAACGGGGCTCCTAGGATGAGGGAGGGACTCTCCTGATTCCTCCTCGAGTGGAGATGGGTATGTCGGGCAACTTCTTGAGTTGCAACAAGGGTGTGAAGGACCCTTTGTTAGTTGCAGAGGTTAGGTGTGATTAGCCTCGAGACGCCTCAGCGGAAATGGGCCTCATCTCGCCTGGAGGGGAGAACCTCCTGGATTTTCTCGAGTTGCGTCAGGTGCTCTCGACTTACGATGGGGACCTCAGCGACCCGCTCGGGTGGACTCAGGAAAGGCCAGTCCCCATGCGAGTTGCTCGGGGGCCTCTCGGGATTCCACTCCCGTAGATGCCGGGGCCTAATATCCTTGTGTGGAGTCGCTGCCGGAACCTGAGGATTTCTCTCCAGTGCTGACCTGGGATTTGGGGTACTTCTGGAGTCTCCCCAGGTGAGTCAGTCCTCAATCGATTGGGGGCATGCACGTGCGCTTTCCTCTCGAGCTGTTAGCAGCAGTGTCACGGCTTCCCTTTGCGTGGATCAAGGGATCTGTGGCTTTCCCCTCGAGGCTTTCCCCACGAGGCATTCCCACGAGGCTTTCCCACAGGGCTGACCCACGTGCCACCGTGGTGTGAGTCGATCCTTTGCTTGAAAGTCGAGGCAGTGCAGGGAAAACATGTTTCCCTGGAATGGATTGAGACATCTGGGGGACTCTGGAATGGTGGCACGACCCTGCAGTTCCTCTCCCCTTTCCTTTGGAGAGCGCCTCCTCTTGAGATGCGATGGGAATGCCGGGAATTCTTTCCAGACCAAGCAGGGAAAGGATCCGTCCTCTCGAACTACGAGCCGGAAACGGAGCTCCTCTGGATGTGGCCGGAACCCTCGTGCTTCCTCTTGAGTGGAGACGGGTATGTAGGGGAACTTCTTGAGATGCAGCATGGCTGTGAAAGACTCTTTTGGAAATTCCAGAGGTCAAGTGTGATTAGCCTCGAGACACCTCAGTGGAAACGGGCCTCATCTCGCCTGCAGGGGAGAACCTCCTGGATTTTACCGAGTTGCGGCAGGTCCTCTCGACTTACGACGGGGACCTCAGTGACCCGCTCTTGTGGCTTCAAGAAAGGCCAGTCCCCTTGTGAGTTGCTCGGGGACTCACGGGATTCCTCTCCTGTCGATGCCGGGGCCTAAGTCCTTATGTGGGGTCGGTGCCGGAACCTGAGGATTCCTCTCCAGTGCGGTCATGGATCTTGCGGTACTTCTGGAGTCTCCCCAGGGGAGTCAGTCCACGTCTCGAGTCGGGGCATGCATGTGCGCTTTCCTCCCGAGCTGTAGCAGCAGTGTCACGATTCCCTTCGCTTGGATCAAGGGATCTTTGGCTTTCCCTCGAAGCTTTCCCACGAGGCTTTCCCAAGAGGCTTTCCACGAGGCTTTCCCACAGGGCTGTCCCACGTGTCCCGTGGTGTGAGTCGATCCTCGGCTTGAAAGTCGTGGCAGTGCAGGGAAAACAGGTTTCCCTGGAAGGTTCGGAGACATCTGGTTGTCTCTGGGAATGGTGGCACGACCCTAGAGTTCCTCTCGCCTTTCCTGTGGAGAGTGCCTCCTCTTGAGATGCGAAGGGAACTGCCGGGAATTCTTTCCCGACCACGCAGGGAAAGGATCCCTCCTCTCAAGCTAGGAGGCGGAAACGGGGCTCCTCTGGATGTGGGCGGGACTCTCGTGGCTTCCTCTCGAGTGGAGACGGGTATGTCGGGGAACTTCTTGAGTTGCAGCAAGGGTGTGAAGGACCCTTTGGAAGTTCCAGAGGTTAGGTGTGATTAGCCTCGAGACGCCTCAGCGGAAATGGGCCTCATCTCGCCTGGAGGGGAGAAACTCCTGGATTTTCTCGAGTTGGGGCAGGTGCTCTCGACTTACGACGGGGACCTCAGGGACCCGCTCTGGTGGCCTCAGGAAAGGCCAGTCCCCATGCGAGCTGCTCGGGTGCCTCTCGGTATTCCTCTCCCGTCTATGCCGGGGCCTAAGATCTTGTGTAGAGTCGGTGCCGGAACCTGAGCATTCCTCTCCAGTGCTGACATGGATCTTGGGGTACTTCTGAAGTCTCCCCAGTGGAGTCAGTCCTCGTCTGGAGTGGGCGCATGCACGTGCGGCTTTCCTCCCGAGCTTAGCAGCAGTGTCACGCTTCTCTTCGCGTGGATCAAGGGATCAGGGGCTTTCCCTCGAGGCTTTCCCACGAGGCTTTCCCACGAGGCTTTCCCACAGGGCTGTCCCACGTGCCACCGTGGTGTGAGTCGTTCCTCACCTTGAAAGTCGAGGCAGTGCAGGGAAAACAGGTTTCCCTGGAATGGACTGAGACATATGGGGGACTCTGGGAATGGTGCCACGACCCTGGGTTCCTCTCGCCTTTCCTGTGGAGAGCGCCTCCTCTTGAGATGCGACGGGAACGCCGGGAATTCTATCCCGACCACGCAGGGAAAGGATCCCTCCTCTGGAGCCAGGAGGCGGACACGGGGCTATTCTGGATGTGGGCGGAACTCTCGTGCTTCTTCTCGAGTGGAGACGGGTATGTCGGGGAACTTCTTGAGTTGCAGCAAGGGTGTGAAAGACCCTTTGGAAGTTCCAGATATTAGATGTGATTAGCCTCGAGACGCCTCTGGGGAAATGAGCCTCACCTCGCCTGGAGGGGAGAACCTCCTGGATTTTCTCGAGTTTCGGCAGGTGCTCTCGACTTACTTTGGGAACCTCAGGGAGCCGCTCAGGTGGCCTCAGGAAAGGCCAGTCCCCATGCGAGTTGCTCGGGGGCCTCTCAGGATTCCTCTCCCTTCGATGCCGGGGCCTAAGATCTTGTGTGGAGTCACTGCCAGGAACCTGAGCATTCCTCTCCAGTGCTGACATGGATCTTGGGGTACTTCTGGAGTCTCCCAGGGGAGTCAGTCCTCATCTCGTGTGGGGCCTTGCACGTGCGCTTTCCTCCCGAGCTGTAGCAGCAGTGTCACGTTTCCCTTCGCGTGGATCAAGGGATCTGTGGCTTTCCCTCGAGTCTTTCCGAGGAGGCTTTCCCACGAGGCTTTTCCACAGGGCTGTCCCACGTGCCACCGTGTTGTGACTCGATCCTCGGCTTGAAAGTCGAGGCAGTGAAGGGAAAACAGGTTTCCCTGGAATGGACTGAGACATCTGGGGGACTCTGGGAATGGTGGCACGACGCTGGAGTTCCTCTCGCCTTTCCTGTGGAGAGTGCCTCCTCCTGAGATTCGACGGAAACGCCGGGAATTCTTTCCAGACCACGCAGGGAAGGATCCCTCCTCTCGAGCTAGGAGGCGAAAACGGCGCTCCTCTGGATGTGGGCGGGACTCTCGTGTTTCCTCTCGAGTGGAGACGGGTATGTCGGGGATCTTCTTGAGTTACAGCAAGGGTGTGAAGGACCCTTTGGAAGTTCCAGAGGTTAGGTGTGATCAGCATCAAGACGCCTCAGTGGAAATGGGCATCATCTCGCCTGTAGGGGAAACCTCCTGGATTTTCTCGAGTTGGGGCAGGTGCTCTCGACTTGCAACGGGGACCTCAGGGACCCGCTCTGGTGGCCTCAGGAAAGGCCAGTCACCATGCGAGTTGCTCAGGGGCCTCTGGGGATTCCTCTACCGTCGATGCCTGGGCCTAAGACCTTGTGTGGAGTCAGTGTCACAAAATGAGGATACCTCTCCAGTGCTGACATGAATCTTGGGGTACTTCTGGAGTCTCCCCAGGGGAGTCAGTCCTCGTCTCGAGTGGGGGGCATGCTCATGCGCTTTCCTCCCAAGATGTAGCAGCAGCGTTATGCTTCCGTTCGCGTGGATCAAGGGATCTGCGGCTTTCCCTCGAGGTTTACCAACCAGGGTTTCCCAGGAGGCTTTACCACAGGGCTGTTCCCACGTGCCACCGTCGTGTGAGTCATCCCGGCTTGAAAGTCGAGGCAGTGCAGGAAAACAGGTTTCCCTGGAATGGACTGAGACATCTGGGGGACTCTGGGAATGGTGGCAGGACGCTGGAGTTCCTCTCGCCTTTTCTGTGGAGAGCGTCCCCTCTTGAGCTCTGACGGGAAAGCCGGGAATTCTTTCCCGACCACGCAGGGAAAGGATCCCTCCTCTCGAGCTATAAGGCGGAAGCGGGGCTCCTTTGGATGTGGGCGGGACTCTCGTGCTTCCTCTCGAGAGCAGAAGGGTATGTCGGGGAACTTCTTGAGTTGCAGCAAGGGTGTGAAGGACCCTTTAGAAGTTCCAGAGTTTAGGTGTGATTAGCCTCGAGACGCCTCAGCGGAAATGCGCCTCATATCGCCTGGAAGGGAGAACCTCCTGGATTTTCTCGAGTTGCGGCAGGTGCTCTCGACTTACGATGGGGACCTCAGGGACCCTCTGGTGGCCTCAGGAAAGGCCAGTCCCCCTGCGGGTTGCTGGGGGGGCCTCTCGGGATTCCTCTCCCATCGATGCCGGGCCCTAAGACCTTGTGTGGAGTCGGGGCCGGAACCTGAGGATTCCTCTCCAGTGCTGACATGGATCTTGGGTACTTCTGGAGTCTCCCCAGGGGAGTCAGTCCTACTCTCGAGTGGGGCATGCACGTGCGCTTTCCTCCCGAGCTGTAGCAGCAGTGTCACGCTTCCCTTCGCGTGGATCAAGGGATCTGTGGCTTTCCCTCGAGGCTTTCCACCAGGCTTTCCCACGAGGGCTTTCCCACAGGGCAGTCCCACGTGTCACCGTGGTGTGAGTCGATCCTCGCTTGAAAGTAGAGGCAGTGCAGGGAAACAGTTTCCCTGGAATGGACTGAGACATCTGGGGACTCTGGGAATGGTGGCACGACCCTGGAGTTCCTCTCGCCTTTCCTGTGGAGAGCGCCTCCTCTTGAGATGCGACGGGAACGCCGGGAAATTTTTCCAGACCACGCAGGGAAAGGATCCCTCCTCTCGAGCTAGGAGGCAGAAATGGGGTCCCTCTGGATGTGGGCGGGACTCTCGTGCTTCCTCTCGAGTGGTGACGGGTATGTCGGGGAACTTTTTGAGTTGCAGCAAGGTTGTGAAAGACCCTTGGAAGTTCCAGAGGTTAGGTGTGATTAGCCTCGGAGACGCCTCAGCGGAAATGGGCCTCTTCTCACCTGGAGGAGAGAACCTCCCTGGATTTTTCTCGAGTTGCGG
>NW_017199719.1:0-7237 GCF_001704415.2 Capra hircus
CACCAGAGCGGTCCCTGAGGTCCCCGTCGTAAGTCGAGAGCACCTGCCGCCAACTCGAGAAAATCCAGGAGGTTCTCCCCTCCAGGCGAGATGAGGCCCATTTCCGCTGAGGCGTCTCGAGGCTAATCACACCTAACTCTGAACTTCCAAAGGGTCCTTCACACCCTTGCTGCAACTCAAGAAGTTCCCCGACATACCCGTCTCCACTCGAGAGGAAGCACGAGAGTCCCCCCACATCCAGAGGAGCCCCGTTTCTGCCTCCTAGCTTGAGAGGAGGATCCTTTCCCTGCGTGGTCGGGAAAGAATTCCCGGCGTTCCCGTCGCATCTCAAGAGGAGGCGCTCTCACAGGAAAGGCGAGAGGAACCTCAGGTGGTGACACCATTCCAGAGTCCCCCAGATGTCTCAGTCCATTCCAGGGAAAAAATGATTTCCTTGCAATGCCTCGACTTTTCAAGCCAAGGATGGACTCACACCACGGTGGCACGTGGGACAGCCCTGTGGGAAAGCCTCGTGGGAAAGACTCATAGGAAAGCCTCCAAGGAAAGCCACAGATCCCTTAATCACTCGACGGGTATTCGTGACACTGCTGCTACAGCTCGGGAGGAAAGAGCACGTGCATGCCCCCACTAGATACGAGGACTGACTCCGCTGGGGAGACTCCAGACGTACCCCAAGATCCATGTCAGCACTGGAGAGGAATCCTCAGGTTCCGGCACCGACTCCACACAAGGTCTTAGGCCCCGGCATCGACGGGAGGGTTATCCGGAGAAGCCCCCGAGCAACTTCCATGGGGACTGGCCTATCCTGAGGCCCCAGGGCGGGTCCCTGAGGTCCCTGTAGTAAGTCGAGAGCACCTTCCGCAACTCGAAAATCCAGGAGGTTCTCCCCTCCAGGCGAGATGAGGACCATTTCCGCTGAGGGTCTCGAGACTAATCACATCTAACATCTGGAACTTCCAAAGGGTCCTTCACAACCTTGCTGCAACTCAAGAAGTTCCCCGACATACCTGTCTCCACTCGAGAGGAAGCACGAGAGTCCCGCCCACATCCAGAGGAGCCCCGTTTCCGCCTCCTAGCTGGAGAGGAGGGATCCTTTCCCTGCGTGGTCGGAATGAATTCCCGGCGTTCCCCTCGCATCTCAAGAGGAGGCGCTCTCCACAGGAAATGCGAGAGGAACTCCAGGGTAGTGCCACCATTCACAGAGTCCCCCAGATATCTCAGTCCATTCCAGGGAAACCCTTTTTCCCTGCACTGCCTCGACTTTCAAGCCGAGGATCGACTCAAACCACGGTGGCACGTGGGGACAGCCCTGTGGGAAAGCCTCGTGGGAAAAGCCTCGTGGAAAGCCTCGAGGGAAAGCCACAGATCCCTTGATCCACGCGAAGGGAAGCGTGACAGTGCTGCTACAGCTCGGAGGAAAGAGCACGTGCATGCCCCACTCGAGACAAGGACTGATTCGCCTGGAGAGACTCCAGAAGTACCCCAAGATCCATGTCAACACTGGAGAGGAATCCTCAGTTTCCGGCACCCACTCCACACAAGATCTAAGGCGCCAGCATCGACGGGAGAGGAATCCCGAGAGGCCCCCGGGCAACTCGCATGGGGACTGCCTTTCCTGAGGCCATCAGAGCGGTTCCTTGAGGTCCCCGTCGTAAGTCGAGAGCACCTGCCGCAACTCGAGAAAATCCAGGAGGTTTTTCCCCTCCAGGCGAGATGAGGCCCATTTCCGCTGAGGTGTCTCGAGGCTAATCACACCTAAACTCTGGAACTTCCAAAGGGTCCTTCACACCCTTGCTGCAACTCAAGAAGTTCCCCGACATACCCGTCTCCCCTCGAGAGGAAGCACGAGAGTCCCGCCCAAATCCAGAGGAGCCCCGTTTCCGCCTCCTAGCTCGAGGAGGGATCCTTTCCCAGCGTGGTCGGGAAAGAATTCCCGGCGTTTCCGTTGCATCTCAAGAGGAGGCGCTCTCCAGAGGAAAGGCGAGAGGAACTCCAGGGTCGGGCCACCATTCCCAGAGTCCCCTGGAAGTCTCAGTCCATTCCAGGGAAAGCTGTTTTCCCTGCACTGCCTCGACTTTCAAGCCGAGGATCGACTCACACCACGGTGGCACGTGGGACAGCCCTGTGGGAAAGCCTCGTGGGAAAGCCTCGAGGGAAAGCCACAGATCCCTTGATCCACGAAAAGGGAAGCATGACACTGCTGCTACAGCTCGGGAGGAAATCGCACGTGCATGCCCCCTCTCGAGACAAGGACTGACTCCCCTGGGGAGACTCCAGAAGTACCACAAGATCCATGTCGGCACTGGAGAGGAATCCTCAGGTTCCGTCACTGAGTCCACACAAGGTCTTAGGGCCCAGCATCGACGGGAGAGGAATCCCGAGAGGCCCAGGAGAAACTCGCATGGGGATTGGCCTTTCCTGAGGCCACCAGAGTGGGTCCCTGAGGCCCTCGTCGTAAGTCGAGAGCACCTGCCAGCAACTCGAGAAAATCCAGGAGGTTCTCCCCTCCAGGCGAGATGAGGCCATTTCGGCTGAGACAACTAGGGGGTAATCAGACTTAAACTCTGGAACTTCCAAAGGGTCCTTCACACCCTTGCTGCAACTCAAGAAGTTCCCCGACATACCCGTCTCCACTCAAGAGGAACCCGAGCGTCCCGCCCGTATCCAGAGTGGCCCCGTTTCCGCCTGCTAGCTCGAGAGGAGGGATCCTTTCCCTGCGTGGTCCTGAAAGAATTCCTAGCGTTCCCGTCTCATCTCAAGAGGAGGCGCTCTCCACAGTAAAGGCGAGAGGAACTCCAGTATCAGGCCCCATTCCCAGAGTCCCCTAGATGTCTCAGTCCATTCCAAGGAAACCTGTTTTCCCTGCACTGCCTCCACTTTCAATCCGAGGATCGACTCACACCGCGATGGCAGGTTGGACAGCCCTGTGGGAAAGCCTCGTGGGAAAGCCTCGTGGGAAAGCCTCGAGGGAAAGCCACAGATCCCTTGATCCACGCGTAGGGAAGCGTGACACTGCTGCTACAGCTCGGAGGGAAAGCGCACATACATGCCCCCACTCGGAGAGGAGGACTGGACTCCCCTGGGGAGACTCCAGAAGTACACCCCAGTTCCATGTCAGCACTGGCAGAGGAAACCTCAGGTTCCGGCACTAACTCCACACAAGGTCTTAGGCCCCAGCATCGACGGGAGAGAATCCCGAGAGGCCCCGAAGCAAACTCGCATGGGGAGTGGCCTTTTCCTGAGGCCACCCAGAGCGGGTCGTTGAGGTCCCATCGTAAGTGGACAGCAACTGCCCTATCGCGAGAAAATCCAGGAGGTAGTCCCCCTCCAGGCGAGATGAGGCCCATTTCCGCTGAGGCGACTGGAAGCTAATCACACCTCTAATCTCTGGAACTTCCAAAGGGTCCTTCACAGCCTTGCTGCAACTCAAGAAGTTCCCCGACATACCCGTCTCCACTCAAGAGGAAGCACGTGAGTCCCGCCCACATCCAGAGGGGCCCCGTTTCCAGCCTCCTAGCTCGAGAGGAGGGATCCTTTCCTTTCGTGGTCGGCAAAAAATTACCCAGCGGTTCCCGTCGCATCTCAGGAGGAGGCGCTCTCCACAGGAAAGGCGAGAGGAAATCCAGGGTCGTGCCACCATTCCCAGAGTCCCCCAAGATGTCTCAGTCCATTCCAGGGAAACCTGTTTTCCCTGCACTGCCTCGACATTCAAGCCGTGGATCGACTCACATCACGGTGGCACGTGGGACAACCATGTGGGAAAGCCTCGTGGGAAAGCCTCGTGTGAAAGCCTCCAGGGAAAGCCACAGATCACTTGATCCACGGGAAGGGAACGTGACACTGCTGCTACAGCTCGGGAGGAAAGCGCACCGTGCATGCCACCTATCGGAGACGAGGACTGACTTCCCCTGCGGAGACTCCAGAAGTACCTCAAGGTCCATGTCAGCACTGGAGAGGAATCCTCAGGTTCCGGCACCGAATCCACACAAGGTCTTAGCCCCGGCATCGGCGGGAGAGAAATCCCCGAAAGGCCTCCCGAGCAACTCGCATGGGGACTGGCCTTTCCTGAGGCCACCAGAGGGGGTCCCTGTGGTCCCCGTCGTAAGTCGAGAGCACCTGCCGCCAAGTCGAGAAAATCCAGGAGGTTGTCCCCTCCAGGCGAGGTGAGGCCCATTTCTGCTGAGGCGACTGGAAGCTAATCACCCCTAATCTCTGGAACTTCCAAAGGGTCCTTCAGAGCCTTGCTGCAACTCAAGAAGTTCCCGGACATACCCCGTCTCCACTCAAGGGGAAGCACGAGAGTCCCGCCTACATCCAGAGGGGCCCCGTTTCCGCGTCCTAGCTCGAAAGGAGGGATCCTTTCCTTTCGTGGTCGGCAAAGAATTCCCGGCGTTCCCGTCGCATCTCAGGAGGAGGCGCTCTCCACAGGAAAGGCGAGAGGAAATCCAGGGTCGTGCCACCATTCCCAGAGTCCCCAAGATGTCTCAGTCCATTCCAGGGAAACCTGTTTTCTCCTGCACTGCCTCGACATTCAAGCCGTGGATCGACTCACATCATTTTGGCACGTGGGACAACCATGTGGGAAAGTCTCGTGGGAAAGCCTCGTGGGAAAGCCTCGTGGGAAAGCCTCGAGGGAAAGCCACAGATCCCTTGTTCCACGCGTAGGGAAGCGTGACACTGCTGCTACAGCTCGGGAGGAAAGCGCACGTGCATGCCCCACTCGAGAGGAGGACTGACTCCCCTGGGGAGACTCCAGAAAATACCCCAAGATCCATGTCAGCACTGGCAGAGGAAACCTCAGGTTCCGGCACTGACTCCACACAAGGTCTTAGGCCCCGGCATCGACGGGAGAGGAATCCCGAGAGGCCCCGAGAAATTCGCATGGGGAGTGGCCTTTCTGAGGCCCCAGAGCGGTCGTTGAGGTCACCGTCGTAAGTCGACAGCAACTGCCCTATCTCGAGAAAATCCAGGAGGTAGTCCCCTCCAGGCGAGATGAGGCCCATTTCCGCTGAGGCGACTGGAAGCTAATCACCCCTAATCTCTGGAAATTCCAAAGGGTCCTTCACAGCCTTGCTGCAACTCAAGAAGTTCCCCGACATACCCGTCTCCACTCAAGAGGAAGCACGAGAGTCCCGCCCACATCCAGAGGGCCCCGTTTCCGCCTCCTAGCTCGAGAGGAGGGATCCTTTCCTTTCGTGGTCGGCAAAAATTCCCGGCGTTCCCGTCGCATCTCAGGAGGAGGCACTCTCCACAGGAAAGGCGAGAGGAAATCCAGGGTCGTGCCACCATTCCCAGAGTCCCAAGATGTCTCAGTCCATTCCAGGGAAACCTGTTTTCCCTGCACTGCCTCGACATTCAAGCCGTGGATCGACTCACATCACGGTGGCACGTGGGACAACCATGTGGGAAAGCCTCGTGGGAAAGCCTCGTGTGAAAGCCTCCAGGGAAAGCCACAGATCCCTTGATCCACGGGAAGGGAACGTGACACTGCTGCTACAGCTCGGGAGGAAAGCGCACGTGCATGCCACCAATCGGGACGAGGACTGACTCCCCTGCGGACACTCCAGAAGTACCTCAAGGTCCATGTCAGCACTGGGAGGAATCCTCAGGTTCCGGCACAGACTCCACAAAAGGTCTTAGTCCCGGCATCGAAGTGAGGGGAATCCCGAGAGGCCCCCGAGAAACTCGCATGGGGACTGGCCTTTCCTGAGGCCACCAGAGCGGGTCCCTGAGGTCCCCGTCGTAAGTCGAGAGCACCTGCCGCAACTCGAGAAAATCCAGGAGGTTCTCCCTTCCAGGCGAGATGAGGCACATTTCCGCGCTGAGGTGTCTCAAGGCTAATCACAACTAACCTCTGGAACTTACAAAGGGTCCGTCACACCCTTCCTGCAACTCAAGAAGTTCCCGGTCATACCCGTCTCCACTCGAGAGGAAGCACGAGCGTCCCGCCCACATCCAGAGGAGCCCCGTTACCGCCTCCTAGCTCGAGAGGAGGGATCCTTTCCCTGCAGGGTCGGGAAATAATTCCTGGCGTTCCCGTGGCATCTCAAGAGGAGGCGATCTCCACATGAAAGCCGAGAGGGAATCAAGGGTCGTGCCACCATTTCCAGAGTTCCCCAGATGTCTCAGTCCTTTCCAGGGAAACCTGTCTTCCCTGCACTGCCTGGACGTTCAAGCCGAGGTTCGACTCACCCCACGGTGGCACGTGGGACAGCCCTGTGGGAAAGCATCGTGGGAAAGCTTTCGTGAGAAAGCTCGAGGGAAAGCCTCGAGGGAAAGCCACAGATCCCTTGATCCACGCGAAGGGAAGCCTGACAGTACTGCTACAGCTCGGGAGGAAAGCACACGTGCATGCCCCCTCTCGAGACGATGACTGACTCCCCTGGGGAGACTCCAGAAGTACCCAAGATCCATGTCAGCACTGGAGAGGAATCCTCAGGTTCCGGCACCGACTCCACACAAGGTCTTAGGCCCAGGCTTCGACGGGAGAGGAATCCGAGAGAGGCCCCGAGGAACTCGCATGGGACTGGCCTTTCCTGAGGCCACCAGAGTGGGTCCCTGAGGTCCCCGTCGTAAGTCGAGAGCACCTGCCACAACTCGAGAAAATCCAGGACGTTCTCCCCTCCAGGCGAGATGAGGCCCATTTCCGCTGAGGCGTCTCCAGGCTAATCACACCTAACCTCTGGAACTTCCAAAGGGTCCTTCACACCCTTGCTGCAACTCAAGAAGTTCGCCGACATACCCGTCTCCACTCGAGAGAAAGCACGAGAGTCCCGCCCACATCCAGAGGATCCCCGTTTCCGCCTTCTAGCTCGAGAGGAGGGATCCTTTCCCTGCGTGGTCGGGAAAGAATTCCCGGAGTTCCCGTCGCATCTCAAGAGGAGGCACTCTCCACAGGAAAGGCGAGGGAACTCCAGGGTCGTGCCACCATTCCGAGTCCCCAAGATGTCTCAGTCCATTCCAGGGAAAACTTTTTTCCCTGCACTGCCTCGACTTTCAAGCGAGGATCGAGATCGACACACACCACGGTGGCACGTGGCACAGCCTTGTGGGAAGCCTAGTGGGAAAGCCTCGTGGGAAAAGCCTCGAGGGAAAGCCACAGATCCTTGATCCACGCGAAGGGAAGCGTGACCCTGCTGCTCCAGCTCGGGAGGAAAGCCCACGTGCATGCCCCCACTTGAGACGAGGACTGACTCCCCTGGGGAAACTCCAGAGTACCCCAAGACCCAGATCCAAT
>NW_017199720.1:0-19517 GCF_001704415.2 Capra hircus
GTGGGCACGTGGACAGCCTTGGGAAGCTTCGTGGGAAAGCCTAGTTGAGAAAGCCTCGAGGAAAGCCCAGATCCCTGATATACGCGAAAGGAAGAGGACACTGCTGCTTCAGCTCGGAGGGAATAAGCACGATGCATGCCCATCGAGTCGGAGGAACTTGATACCCTTGGGGAGGACTCCAAAGTTACCCCCAAGATCCATGTCAGCACTAACGCCGTAGAGAGGTCCTCAGGTTTCACGGGCAACACTCCACAAGATCACTAGGCCCGGGAATCGACGGGAGGGAATCCCAAAGAGGCCCGAGAACTCGCATGGCGGGACTGGCTTTTTCCTGAGCCACGCAGAGCGGGTCTGAGGTCCCCATTCGTAAGTCGAGAGCACCTGCCGCACTCGAGAAATCAGGAGGTTCTACCCTTCCAGCGAGATGAGTCCATTTCGCTGAGGCGTCTCGAGGCTAATCACACATACTTTTGGACTTCCAAGGGTCCTTCCCACCTTGCTGCACTCAAGAAGTTTCCCCCGACATAGCGCTCTCCATTGAGAGGAAGCACGGAGAGTCACCGCCCACTCCAGTGGAGGCCTTTCCGCCTCCTATATCGAGGGAGGGATCTTTCCTGGTGTCGGAAAGAATTCCGGTTGGTCCCGTGCATTCTCAGAGGAGGGCGCCGCTCACAGGAAATGCGAGAGGAACTCCAGGAGTTCGTGCCCACCAAATTCCAGAGTCCCCAGATGTCTTCAGTCCATTCCAGGGAACCTGTGTTTCCTGCAATTATGCTCGACTTTCAAGCCGAGGATCGACTCACACTACACGGTGGCAGATAGGACGCCTGTGTGAGAAGCCTCGTGGGAAAGCCTAGTGGAAAGCCTCGGAGCGAAAGCCACAGATTCCCTTGATCCACGTAAAGGGAAGCGCTGACACTGCTGTACAGCTCGGAGGGAAAGGACGTGGCATGCCCCAATCAGACGAAGGCTGATCCCTGGGAGACTTCCAGAAGTACCAAGGATCACATGTCAGCATGAGAGGAATCTCTCAGGTTCCGGCACCCACTCCACACAAAGGTCTTAGGTCACCTGCAATCGCCGGGAGAGGAAATCCACGAAAAATGAGGCCCCGCGCAACTCGCATGGACTGGCTGTTCTGAGGCCAATAAAGCGGTCTCAGAAGTCCCGTCGTAAGTCGAGGCATCTTTGCCGACTCGAAGAAAATCCGGATGTTCTCCCTCGCCAGCGCGAAATGCAGCCATTTGTGCTGAGGCGTCTCGATGTATCAACCTAACTCTCTAACTACAAAGGATTATTTATCTTGCTCAACTCAAAAAGTTCCCCAACTATACGTCTCTCTTCGAGAGGAAGCATGAGAGTCCCGCCCACATCCAGAGGAGCCATTTCCGGCCATACTCGAGAGGAGGCGATCCTCCCTGCGTGGTTGGGAAAGAATTCCCAGCGTACACGTCGCACTCAAGAGGATGCGCTCTCCAAGAAAGCTGAGAGGACTCAGCGGTCGTGCCACATTCGTAGGACAGAACCCCAAATTCTCCAGTCCATTCCATGGGAAACCTGTTTTTCCTTCACTGCCTCGACTTTTCAAAGCCGAGGATCGACTCACCACAGGTCTGGCACGTGGACAGCACATGTGGGAAAAGTCTCGTGGGAAACTCGTTGGAAAGACTTCGAGGGAAGCCCAGATCCCTGATTCACGTTGAAGGGCAAGCGTGACACTGCTGGAACAGCTCGGGAGGGAAGCGCACGCTGCCATGCCCCCACTAAAGGCGGGACTGTCTTCCCTGGGGAGACTCAAGAAGTCCCCAGATTCCATGTCCGCAATGGTTAGGAATCTAGTTTCGGCACGACTCCAAACAAATCTTAGGCACCGCATCGACGGGAGAGGAAACCCAAGAGCGCCCCCGTGCAACTCGCAGGGAAACTTGGCCTTTCCAAGAGGCCACAGAGAGCCGTCCTGAGGACCCGTGTAAGTGGAGAGCACTGCCGCAACTCGTTGTAAATCCAGGCTTCTCCCCTCAGGAGATGAAGGCCATTTTCCGCTGAGGCGGTCCTGAGGCAATCACACTACTCTGATTCAAAGGCGTCTTCACACCTTGCTGAAAACTCAAGAAGTTCCCGAAACATTCCCGTCTCCCACTCGAGAGGAGCACGTGAGTTCCCGCCAAAATCCAAAGGAGCCTTTTTGCCGCCTCCATAGCTCGAGAGAGAGGGATCTTCCTGCAGGGGTCGGGAAAGATTCCAGGCATCCATCGCATCTCAGGGGAGGCGTCTTCACAGGAAAGGTGAGATGAACTCCAGGGTGTCGTTTCGACCATACCCAAGAGGTCCCCCCAGATGTCTCAGTCATTCCAGGGAAAAACTCTTTTCCCTGCACTGCCTCGACTTTCGACGTGAGGGCGTTCTACACCACGGTGGCCTGGCGACAGCGCTGTGGGAAAGCCTCGCTGGAAAGCCTCTGAAGCCTCGAGGGTAAAGCCACAAGATGCTGATACGACCGAAGGAAGCGTGACACTGACTTGCTACAGCTGGGAGAAATGCGCACGTGCTTGCCCTCACTCGAGACGAGGACTGACTCCCTGGAGACTCAGAGTACCCCCAGATCCATGTCAGCACTGGCTGGAGAGGAATCCTCAGGCTCCGGCACCAACTCACACAAGGTATTGGGATCCGGCATCGACGGGAGAGGAATCCCGAGAGGCCCTGAGCAACTCGCATGGGGACTGGCCTTTCCTGAGGCCACCAGAGCGGGTCCCTGAGGTCCCCGTCATAAGTAGAGAGCACCTGCTTCAACTCGAGTAAATCCAGGAGGTTCTCCCCTCTAGGCGAGATGAGGCCCATTTCCGCAGAGGCGACTCGCGGCTAATCACACCTATCCTCTGGAACTTCCAAAGGGTCTTTCACATCCTTACTGTAAATCAAGAAGTTCCTCGACATACACATCTCCACTCTAGAGGAATAAAGAGAGTCCCGCCCACATCCAGAGGAGCCCCGTTTCCGCTTCCTAGCTCGAGAGGAGTGATCCTTTCCCTCCTGGGTCGAGAAAGAATTCCGGCGTTCCGTCCCATCTCAAGAGGAGGTGCTCTCCACAGGAAAGGCGAGGGGAACTCCAGGGTCGTGCCACCATTCCCAGAGTCCCCCAGATGTCTCAGTTCATTCCAGGGAAAACTGTTTTCCTGCACTGCCCTCGACTTTCATGCCGAGGATCGACTCACACCAGGGTGGCACGTGGGACAGCCCTGTGGGAAAGCCTCGTGGGAAAGCTCGTAGGAAAGCCTCGAGCGAAAGCCACAGATCCCTTGATCCACAGGAAGGGAAACGTGACACTGCTGCTACAGCTCGGGAGGAAATCGCACGTGCATGACCCCACTCGAGACGAGGACTGACTCCCCTGGGGAGACTCCAGAAGTACCCCCAAGATCCATGTCGGCACTGGAGAGGAATCCTCAGGTTCCGGCTCCGACTCCACATAACATCTTAGGCCCCGGCATTGAGGGGAGAGGAATCCCAAGAGGCGCCAGAGCAACTCGCATGGGAACTGGCCTTTCCTGAGGCCACCAGAGCGGGTCCCCGATGTCCCCGTCGTAAGTCGAGAGCACCTGCCGAAACTCGAGAAAATCCAAGAGGTTCTACCCTCCAGGCGAGATGAGGGCCATTTACGCTGAGGTGTCTCGAGGCCTAATCACACCTAACCTCTGGAACTTCCAAAGCGTCCTTCACACGCTTATTGAAACTCAAGAAGTTCCCCGACATACCCGTCTCCACCCGAGAGGAAGCAGGAAAGTTCCGCCCACATCCAGAGGAGTCCCCGTTTCCGCCTCCTGGCTCGAGAGGAGGGATCCTTTCCCTGCGTGGTGGGGAAAGAATTCCCGGCGTTCCCATCGCATCTCAAGAGGAGGCGCTCTGCACAGGAAAGGCGAGAGGAACTCCAGGGTCGTGCCACCATTCCCCGAGTCCCCCAGATGTCTCAGTCCATTCCAGGGAAACCTGTTTTCCCTGCACTGCCTCGACTTTCAAGCCGAGGATCGACTCACACTACGGTGGCATGTGGGACAGCATTGTGGGAAAGCCTCATGGGAAAGCCTTGTGGGAAAGCCTCGAGGGAATGCCCCTTATCCCTTGATCCACGCCAAAGGAAGTGTGACACTGCTGCTACAACTCGGGAGGAAAGCGCACGCTGCATGCCCCCACTAGAGACGAGGACTGACTCCCCTGGGGAGACTCCAGAAGTACCCCAAGATCCATGTCAGCATTGGAGAGGAATGCTCAGGTTTCGACACCGACTCCACACAAGGTCTTAGGCCCCGGCATCAATGGGAGAGGAATCCCGAGAGGCCCCCGAGCAACTCGCATGGGGACTGGCCTTTGCTGACGCCACCAAAGCGGGTCCCTGAGGTCCCCGTCATAAGTCGAGAGCACCTGCCGCAACTCGAGAAAATCCAGGAGGTTCTCCCCTCCAGGCGAGATGAGGCCCATTTCCGCTGAGGCGACTCGAGGCAAATCACACCTAACCTCTGGAACTTCCAAAGGGTCTTTCACACCCTTGCTGCAAATCAAGAAGCTCCCCGACATACCCGTTTCCACTCTAGAGGAAGCACGAGAGTCCCGCCCACATCCAGAGGAGGCCCGTTTCCGCCTCCTAGCTCAAGAGGAGGGGTCCTTCCACTGCGTGCTCAGGAAAGAAATACCCGGCGTTTCCGTCGCATCTCAGGAGGACGCACTCTCCACAGGAAAAGCGAGAGGAACTACAGGGTCGTGCCACCATTCCCCGAGTCCCCCAGATGTCTCAGTCCATTCAAGGGAAACCTGTTTTCCCTGCACTGCCTCGACTTTCAAACCGAGGATCGACTCACACTACAGTGGCACGTGGGACAGCCATGTGGAAAAGCCTCGTGGGAAAGCCTCGTGGGAAAAACTCGAGGGAAAGCCCCTGATCCCTTGATCCACGGGAAGGGAAGCGCGACACTGCTGCTACAGCTCGGGAGGAAAGCGTCGATGCATGCCCCCACTCGAGTCGAAGACTGACTGCCCTGTGGAGACTCCAGAAGTACCCCAAGATCCATGTCAGCAGTGGAGAGGAATGCTCAGCTTCCGGCACCGACTCCACGCAAGATCTTAGGCCCCGGCATCGACGGGAGAGGAATCCCGAGAGGCCCCCGAGCAACTCGCATGGGGACTGGCCTTTCCTGAGTCCACCTGAGTGGGTCCCTGTGGTCCCCGTCGTAAGTCGAGAGCAGCTGCCGCAACTCGAGAAAATCCTGGAGGTTCACTCCTCCAGGCGAGATGAGGCCCATTTCCGCTCAGGCGTCTCGAGGCTCATCACACCTAACCTCTGGAACTTCCAAAGGGTCCTGTACACCCTTGCTGCAACTCAAGAAGTTCCCCGACATACACGTCTCCACTAGAGAGGAAGCCCAGCGAATTCTGCCCACATCCAGAGGAGCCCCGTTTCTGCCTCCTAGCTGCGAGAGGAAGTATCCTTTCCCTGCGTGTTCGGGAAAGAATTCCCGGCGTTCCGGGTCGATCTCAAGAGGAGGCGCTTTCAACAGGAAAGGCGAGAGGAATCTCCAGGGTCGTGCCACCATTCCCAGAGTCCCCCAGATGTCTCAGTCCATTCCAGTGAAACCTCTTTTTCCCTGCACTGCCTCGACTTTTAAGCCGAGGATCGACTCACACCACGGCACGTGGCACCGAGGGACAGCCCTGTGGGAAAGCCTCGAAGGATAGCCACTGATCCCTTGATACCACGCCGAAGAGAAGCGTGACACTGCTGCTACAGCTCGGGAGGAAAGCGCACGTGCATGCCCCCACTCGAGACGAGGACTGACTCCACTGGGAGACTCCAGAAGTACCTCAAGATCCATGTCAGCACTGGAGAGGAATCCTCAGGTTCCGGCACTGACTCCACACAAGGTCTAAGGCCCTAGGCATCGACGGGAGAGGAATCCCGAGAGGCCCCCGAGCAACACGCATGGGGACTGGCCTTTCCTGAGGCCACCAGAGCGGGTCCCTGAGGTCCCCGTCGTAAGTGCAGAGCTCCTGCCCCAACTCGAGAAAATCCAGGACGTTCTCCCCTCCAGGTGAGATGAGGCCCATTTCCGCTGAGGCGTCTCGAGGCTAATCACACCTAACCTCTGGAACTTCCAAAGGGTCCTTAACACCCTTGCTGCAACTCAAGAAGTTCCCCGACATACCCGTCTCCATTCGAGAGGAAGCACGAGAGTCCCGCCCACATCCAGAGGAGCCCCATTTCCACCTCCATACTCGAGAGGAGGGATCCTTTCCTGCGTGGTCGGGAAAGAGTTCCCGGCGTTCCCGTTGCATCTCAAGAGGAGGCGCTCTCCACAGGAGAGGCGAGAGGAACTCCAGGGTCGTGCCACCATTCCCAGAGCCTTCCAGATGTCTCAGTCCATTCCAGGGAAACCTGTTTTCCCTGCACTGCCTCGACTTTCAAGCCGAGGATCGACTCACACCACGGTGGCACGTGGGACAGCCCATGGGAAAGCCTCTTGGAGAAAGCTTCTGGGGAAAGCCACAGATCCCTTGACCCACGCGAAGGGAAGCATGACACTGCAGCTACAGCTCGGGAGGAAAGCACAAGTCATGCCCCCATTAGAGACGAGGACTGACTCCCCTGGGGAGACTCCAGAAGTACCCCTAGATCCTTGTCAGCACTGGAGAGGAATCCTCAGGTTCTGGAACCGACTCCACACAAGGTCTTGTGCCCTGGCATCGACGAGAGAGGAATCCCGAGAGGCCCCCGAGCAACTCGCATGGGGATTGGCCTTTCCTGAGGCCACCGAGCGGGTCCCTGAGGTCCCCATCGTAAGTTGAGAGCACCTGCCGCAACTCAATAAAATCCAGGATGTTCTCCCTTCAAGGTGAGATGAGGCCCATTTCCGCTGAGGCGTATCGAGTCTAATCACACCTAACCTCTGGAACTCCCAAAGGGTCCTTCACACCCTTGCTGCAACTCAAGAAGTTCCCCGACATACCCGTCTCCACTCGAGAGGAAGCACGAGAGTCCCGTCCACATCCAGAAGAGCCCCGTTTCCGCCTCCTAGCTCGAGAGGATGGATACTTTACCTGCGTGGTCGAGAAAGATTTCCCGGCGTTCAGGTCGCATCTTAAGAAGAGGCCCTCTCCACAGGAACGTCGAGAGGAACTCCAGGGTCATGATACCATTTCCAGAGTCCCCGAGAGGTCTCAGTACATTCTAGCGAAAACTGTTTTCCCGCACGGCCTCGACTTTCAAGCCGAGGATCCACTCACACCACGGTGGCATGTGGGACAGCCCAGTGGGAAAGCCTCCTGGGAAAGCCTTGTGGGAAAGCCTCGAGGGAAAGCCACAGATCCCTTGATCCACGCGAAGGGAAGCGTGAAACTGCTGCTACAGCTCGGTAGGAAAGCGCAGGTGCATGCCCTCACTCGAGACGAGGACTAACTCCCCTGGGCAGACTCCAGAAGTACCCCAAGATCCATGTCAGCACTAGAGAGGAAACCTCAGGTTCCGACACCCACTCCACACAAGTTCTTGGGTCCCGGCATCGAAGGGAGAGGAATTCCGAGAGGCCCCCGAGCAACTCGCATGGGGACTGGCCTTTCCTGAGGCCACCAGAGCGGGTCCCTGAGTCCCCGTCTTAAGTTGAGAGCACCTGCCGCAACTCGAGAAAATCTGGGAGGTTCTCGCCTCCAGGCGACATGAGGCTCATTTCCGCTGAGTTGTCTCGAGGCTAATCACACCTAACCCCTGGAACTTTCAAAAGGTTATTCACACCCTTGCTGCAACTCCAAAAGTTCCCCGACATACCCGTCTCCACTCGAGAGGAAGCACGAGACTCCCGCCCACATCCAGAGGAGCCCCGTTTCCGCCTCCTAGCTCGAGAGGAGGGATCCTTTCCCTGCGTGGTCGGGAAAGAATTCCCGGCATTCCCGTCGCATCACAAGAGGAGGTGCTCTCCACAGGAAAGGCGAGAGGAACTCCAGGGTCGTGCCACCATTCCCAGAGTCCCCCAGATGTCTCAGTCCATTCCAGGGAAATCTGTTTTCCCTGCATTGCCTGGACTTTCAAGCCGAGGATCGACTCGCACCACGGTGTCACGTGGGACAGCCCGGTGGGAAAGCCTCATGGGAAAGCCTCGTGGGAAATCCTTGAGGGAAAGCCACAGATCCCTTGATCCACGCGAAGGGAAGAGTGACACTGCTGCTACAGCTTGGGAGGAAAGCGCACTTGCATGCCCCCACTCGAGACGAGGACTGACTCCCCTGGGGAGACTACAGGAGTACCCCAAGGTCCATGTCAGCACTGGAGAGGAATCCTAAGGTTCCGGCACCGACTCCACACAAGATCTTAGGCCACGGCATCGAAGGGAGAGGAATCCCGAGAGGCCCACCAGCAACTCGCATGGGGACTGGCCTTTCCTGAGACCACCAGAACGGGTCCCTGAGGTTCCCGTCGTAAGTCGAGAGCACCTGCCGCAACTCGAGAAAATCCAGGAGGTTCTCCCCTCCAGGCGAGATGAGGCCCATTTCCGCTGAGGCGTCTCGAGGCTAATCACCCCTAACCTCTGTAACTTCCAACGGGTCCTTCACACCCATGCTGCAACTCAAGAAGTTCCCCGACATAAGCGTCTCCACTCGAGAGGAAGCATTAGAGTTCCGCGCACATCCAGAGGAGCCCCGTTTCCGCCTCCTAGCTCGAGAGGAGGGATCCTTTCCCTGCGTGTTCGGGAAAGAATTCCCGGCATTCCCGTCGCATCACAAGAGGAGGTGCTCTCCACAGGAAAGGCGAGAGGAACTCCAGGGTCGTGCCACCATTCCCAGAGTCCCCCAGATGTCTCAGTCCATTCCAGGGAAATCTGTTTTCCCTGCATTGCCTGGACTTTCAAGCCGAGGATCGACTCGCACCACGGTGTCACGTGGGACAGCCCGGTGGGAAAGCCTCATGGGAAAGCCTCGTGGGAAATCCGTGAGGGAAAGCCACAGATCCCTTGATCCACGCGAAGGGAAGAGTGACACTGCTGCTACAGCTTGGGAGGAAAGCGCACTTGCATGCCCCCACTCGAGACGAGGACTGACTCCCCTGGGGAGACTACAGGAGTACCCCAAGGTCCATGTCAGCACTGGAGAGGAATCCTAAGGTTCCGGCACCGACTCCACACAAGATCTTAGGCCACGGCATCGAAGGGAGAGGAATCCCGAGAGGCCCACCAGCAACTCGCATGGGGACTGGCCTTTCCTGAGACCACCAGAACGGGTCCCTGAGGTTCCCGTCGTAAGTCGAGAGCACCTGCGGCAACTCGAGAAAATCCAGGAGGTTCTCCCCTCCAGGCGAGATGAGGCCCATTTCCTCTGAGGCGTCTCGAGGATAACCCCACCTATCCTCTCGAACTACCAACGGTTCCTTCACACCCTTGCTGCAACCCAAGAAGTTCCCCGACATACCCGTCTCCACTCGAGAGGAAGCACGGGATTCCCGCCCACATCCACAGGAGCCCCGTTTCCGCCTCCTAGCTCTAGAGGAGCGATCCTTTCCCTGCGTAGTCGGGAAATAATTCCCGGCGTTCCCGTCGCAACTCAAGAGGAGGTGCTCTCCACAGGAAACGCGAGAGTATCTCCAGGGTCGTGCCACCATTCCCAGAGTCCCCCAGATGTCTCCGTCCATGCCAGGGAAACCTGTTTTCCCTGCACTGCCTCGACTTTCAAGCTGAGGATCGACTCACACCACCGTGGCACGTAGGACAGCCCTGTGGTAAAGCCTCGTGGGAAAGCCTCGTGGGAAAGCCTCGAGGGAAAGCCCTCATCCCTTGATCCACATGAAGGGAAGCGTGACACTGCTGCTACAGCTCGTGAGGAAATAGCACGTGCATACCCCCACTCGAGACGAGGACTGACTCCACTGGGGAGACTCCAGAAGTACCCCCAGATCGACGTCAGCACTGGAGAGGAATCCTCAGGTTCCCACACCGACTCCACACAAGATCTTAGGCCCCGGCATCAACGGGAGAGTAATCCGGAGAGGCCCCGGAGCAACTCGCATGGGGACTGGCCTTTCCTGAGGCCACCAGAGCGGGTCCCTGAGGTCCCCGTCGTAAGTCGAGAGCACCTGCCGCAACTCGAGAAAATCCAGGAGGTTCTCCCCTCCAGGCGAGATGAGGCCCATTTCCGCTGAGGCGTCTCGAGGCTAATCACACCTAACCTCTGGAACTTCCAACGGGTCCTTCACACCCTTGATGCAACTCAAGAAGTTCCCCGACATACCCGTCTCCACTCGAGAGGAAGCACCCGGGTCCCGCCCACATCCAGAGGAGCCCCGTTTCCACCTCCTAGCTCGAGAGGAGGGATCCTTTCCCTGCGAGGTGGGGAAAGAATTCCCGGCGTTCCCGTCGCATAACAAGAGGAGGCGCTCTCGACAGGAAAGGCGAGAGGAACTCCAGGGTCGTGCCACCATTCCCAGAGTCCCCCAGATGTCTCAGTCCATTCCAGGGAAACCTGTGTTCCCTGCATTGCCTCGACTTTCAAGCCGAGGATCGACTCACACCACGGTGGCACGTGGGACAGCCCTGTGGGAAAGCCTCGTGGGAAAGCCTCGTGGGAATGCCTCGAGGGAAAGCCACAGATCCCTTGATTCACGCGAAGGAAGCGTGACCCTGTTGCTACAGCTTGAGAGGAAAGCCCATGTGCATGTCCCCAGTCGAGACGAGGACTGACTCCCCTGGGGAGACTTCAGAAGTAACCCAAGATCCATGTCAGCACTGGAGAGGAATACTCAGGTTCCGGCACCGACTCCACACAAGGTCTTAGACCCCGGCATCGACGGGAGAGGAATCCCGTGTGGCCCCCGAGCAATTAGCATGGGGACTGGCCTTTCCGGAGGCCACCAGAGCGGGTCCCTGAGGTCCCCGTCGAAAGTCGAGAGCACCTGCCGCAACTAGAGAAAATCCTGGAGGTTCTCCCCTCCAGGCGAGATGAGGCCCATTTCCGCTGAGGCGTCACGAGGCTAATCACACCTAACCTCTGGAACTTCGAAAGGGTCCTTCACACCCTTGCTACAACTCAAGAAGATCCCCGACATACCCGTCTCCACTCAAGAGGAAGCACGAGAGTTCTGCCCACATCCAGAGGAGCCCCGTTTACGCCTCCTAGCTCGAGAGGAGGGATTCTTTCCCTGCGTGGTCGGGAAAGAATTCCCGGCATTACCGTCGCATCTCAAGAGGAGGCGTTCTCCACAGGAAAGGCGAGAGGAACTCCAGGGTCGTACCACCATTCCCAGAGTCCACCAGATATCTCCGTCCATTCCAGGGAAACCTGTTTTCCCTGCACTGCCTCGACTTTCAAGCCGAGGATCGACACACACCACGGTGGAACGTAGGACAGCTCTGAGGGAAAGCCTCGTGGGAATGCCCCTGATCCCTTGATCCACGCGAAGGGAAGCGCGACACTGTTGCTACAGATCGGGAGGAAAGCGTACGTGCATGCCCCCACTCGAGACGAGGACTGACTCCCCTGGGGAGACTCCAGAAGTTTCCCAAGATCCATGTCAGCACTGGAGAGGGATCCTCAGGTTCCGGCACTGACTCCATCCAAGTTCTTACGCCCCAGCATCGACGGGAGAGGAATCCCGAGAGGCCCCCGAACAACTCGCATGGGAACTGGCCTTTCCTGAGGCCACCAGAGCGGGTCCCTGAGGTCCCCGTCGTAAGTCGAGAGCACCTGCCACAACTCGAGAAAATCCATGAGGTTCTCCCCTCCAGGCGAGATGAGGTCCATTTCGGCTGAGGCGTCTCAAGGCTAATCACATCTATCCTCTGGAACTTCCAAAGGGTACTTCACACCCTTGCTGCAACTCAAGAAGATCCCCGACATACACGTCTCCACTCGAGAGGAAGCACGAGAGTCCCGCCCACATCCAGAGGAGCCCCGTTTCCGCCTCCTAGCTCGAGGGGAGGGATCCTTTCCCTGCGTGGTCGGGAAAGAATTCCCGGCCTTCCCGTCGCATCTCAAGAGGAGGCGCTCTCCACAGGAAAGGTGAGAGGAACTGCAGGGTCGTGCCACCATTCCCAGAGTCCCCCAGATGTCTCAGTCCATTCCAGGAAAACCTGTTTTCCCTGCACTGCCTCGACTTTCAAGCCGAGGATCGACTCACACCACGGTGGCACATTGGACAGCCCTGTGGGAAAGCCTCGTGGGAAAGCCTCCTGGAAAACCCTCGAGGGAAAGCCCCTGATCCCTTGATCCACACGAAGGGAAGCGTGACACTGTTGCTACAGATCGGGAGGAAAGAGCACGTGCATGCCCCCACTCCAGACGAGGACTGATTCCACTGGGGAGACTCCAGAAGTACCCCCAGATCCATGTCACCTCTGGAGAGGAATCTTCAGGTTCAGGCACCGGCTCCACACAAGTTCTTAGGCCCCGGCATCGAAGGGAGAGGAATCCCGAGAGGCCCCCGAGCAACTCGCATGGGGACTGGCCTTTCCTGAGGCCACCAGAGCGGGTACCTGTGGCTTTCCCACGAGGCTTTCCCACGAGGCTTTCCCACATCGCTGTCCCACGTGCCACCGTGGTGTCAGTCGATCCTCGGCTTGAATGTCGAGGCAGTGCAGGGAAAACAGGTTTCCCTGGAATGGACTGAGACATCTGGGGGACTCAGGGAATGGTGGCACGACCCTGCAGTTCCTCTCGCCTTTTCTGTGGAGAGCGCCTCCTCTTGAGATGCGACGGGAACGCCGGGAATTCTTTCCTGACCACGCAGAGAAAGGATCCCTCCTCTCGAGCTAGGAGCCGGAAACGGGGCTCCTCTGGATGTGGGCAGAACTCTCGTGCTTCCTCTCGAGTGGAGACGGGTATGTCGGGGAACTTCTTGAGTTGTAGCAAGGGTGTGAGGGACCCTTTGGAAGTTCTAGAGGTTAGGTGTGATTAGCCTGAGACGCCTCAGAGGAAATGGGCCTCATCTCGCCTGGAGGGGAGAACCTCCTGGATTTTCTCGAGTTTCGGCAGGTGCTCTCGATTACGACGGGGACCTCAGGGACCCGCTCTGGTGGCCTCAGGAAAGGCCAGTCCCCATGCGAGTTTCTCCGGGGCCTATTGGGGTTCCTCTCCCGTCGATGCCGGGGCCTAAGTTCTTGTGTGGAGTGGGTGCCGGAACCTGAGGATTCCTCTCCAGTGCTGACATGGATCTTGGGGTATTTCTGGAGTCTCCCCAGGGGAGTCAGTCCTTGTCTCGAGTGGGTGCATGCACGTTCGCTTTCCTTTCGAACAGTAACAGCAGTGTCACTCTTTCCTTCGCGTGGCTCAAGGGATCTGTGACTTTCCCTCGAGGCTTTCCGACGAGGCTTTCCCACAGGGGGGTCCCACGTGCCACCGTGATGTGAGTCGATCCTCGGATTGAAAGTCGAGGCTGTGCAGGGAAAACACGTTTCTCTGCAATGGACTGATACATCTGAGGGACTCTGGGAATGGTGGCACCGACCCTGATGTTCCTCTCGCCTTTCCTGTGGAGAGCGCCTCCTCTTGAGATGCGACGGGAACGCCGGGAATTCTTTACCAACCACGCAGGGAAAGGAACCCTCCACTTGAGCTATGAGGCAGAAACGGGTCTCCTCTGGATGTTGGCGGGACTCTCGTGCTTCCTCTCGAGAGGAGACGGGTAAGTCAGGGAACTTCTTGAGTTGCAGCAAGGGTGTGAAGGACCCTTCGGATGTTCCAGAGGTTAGGTGTGATTAGCCTCGAGGCGTCTCAGCGGAAATGGGCCTCATTTCGCCTGGGAGCGAGAACCTCCTGAATTTTTTCGAGTTGCGGAAGGTGCTCTCAACTTACGACCGGGACCTCAGGGACCCGCTCTGGTGGCCTCAGGAAAGGCCAGTCCCCATGCGAGTTCTTCGGGGGGCTCTCGGATTTCCCATCCTGTCGATGCTGGGGCCTAAGACCTTGTGTGGAGTCGGTGCCGGAACCTGAGGATTCCTTTCCAGTGCTGACATTGATCTGGGGGTACTTCTGGATTCTCCCCAGGGGAGTCAGACCTCGTCTCGAGTGGGGGCATGCACGTGCCCTTTCCTCCCGAGCTGTAGCAGCAGTGTCACGCTTTCCTTCGCGTGGATCAAGGCATCTGTGGCTTACCCTCGAGGCTTTCCCAGGAGGCTTTCCCACGAGGCTTTCCCACAGGGCTGTCCCACGTGCCACCGTGGTGTGAGTCGATCCTCAGCGTGAAAGTCGAGGCAGTGCAGGGAAAAGAGTTTTCCCTGGAATGGACTGAGACATCTGGGGGACTCTGGGTATGGTGGAACGACCCTGGAGTTCATCTCACCTTTCCTGTGGAGAGTGCATCCCCTTGAGATGCGACAGGAATGCCTGGAAATCTTTCCCGACCATGCAGGGAAAAGATCCCTTCTCTCGAGCTAGGAGGCGCAAAAGGGGCTCCTTTGGATTTTGGCGGGACTCACGTGCTTCCTCTCGAGTGGAGACGGGTATGTCGGGGAACTTCTTGAGTTTCAGCAAGGGTGTGAAGGACCCTTTGAAATTCCAGAGGTTAGGTGTGATTAGCCTCAGGACGCCTCAGCGGAAATGGGCCTCATCTCGCCTGGAGGGGAGAACCTCCTGGATTTACTCGAGTTGCGGCAGGTGCTCTCCACTTACGACGGGGTCCTCAGGGACCCTCTCTGGTGGCCTCATGAAAGGCCAGTTCCCTTGCGAGTTGCACGGGGGCCTCTTGGGTTTCCTCTCCCGTCGATGCCGGGGCCTAAGATTTTGTTTGGAGTCGGTGCCGGAACCTGAGGATTCCTAACCATTGCTGACATGGATCTTGGGGTACTTCTGGAGTCTCCCCAGGGAAGACAGTCCTCGTCTTTAGTGGGGGCATGCACGTGCGCTTTCCTCCCGAGCTGTTCCAGCAGTGTCACGCTTCCCTTCACGTGAATCAAAGGATCTGTGGCTTTCCCTCGAGTCTTTCCACGAGGCTTTCCCACGAGGCTTTCCCACAGTGCTGTCCCACGTGCCACTGTGGTGTGATTCGATCCTCGGCTTGAAAGTCGAGGCAGTGAAGGGAAAACAGGTTTCCCTGGAATGGACTGAGAAATTTGGGGGTCTCTACGAATGGTGGCACGACCCTGGAGTTCCTCTCGCCTTTCTTTGGAGAGCGCATCCTCTTGAGGTGCGACGGGTACGCTGGAATTCTTTCCCAACCACGCAGGGAAAGGATCCCTCCTCTCGAGCTATGCGGCGGAAATGGGGCTCCTCTGGATGTGGGCGGGACTCTCATGCTTCCTCTCGAGAGGAGACGGTTATGTTGGGGAACTTCTTGAGTTGCAGCAAGGATGTGAAGTATCCTTTGTAAGTTAGAGAGGTTAGGTGTGATTAGCATCGAGACGCCTCAGCACAAATGGGCCTCATTTCGCCTGGAGGGGAGAACATCCTGGATTTTCTCGAGTTGCGGCAGATGCTCTCGACTTACGACGGGACTTCTGAGACCCGCTTTATTGGCCTCAGGAAAGGCCAGTCCCATGCGAGTTGCGCGGGGGCCTCTCGGGATTCCTCTCCCGTCGATGCAGGGCCTAAGACCTTGTGTGGAGTGGGTGCCGGAACCTGAGGATTCCTCTCCAGTGCTGACATGGATCTTGGGGTACTTCTGGAGTCTCCCAGGGGAGTCAGTCCTCGTCTCGATCGGGGGCATGCACGTCCGCTTTCCTCCCGAGCTGTAGCAGCAGTGTCACGCTTCCCTTTACGTGGATCAAGGGATCTGTGGCTTTCCCTCGAGGCTTTCCCACGAGGCTTTCCCACGAGGCTTTCTCACAGGGCTCTCCTACGTGCCACCGTAGTGTGAGTCGATCCTCGGCTTGAAAGTCGAGGCATTGCAGGGAAAACAGGTTTCCCTGGAATGGACTGAGACATCTGGGGGACTCTGGGAATGGTGGCACGACCCTGGAGTTCCTCTCGCCTTTCCTGTGGAGGGCGCCTCCTCTTGAGATGCGACGGGAACACCGGGAATTCTTTCCCGACCACGCAGTGGAAAGGATCCCTCCCCTCGATATAGGAGGCGGAAACGGGGCTCACTGGATGTGGGCGGGACTCTCGTGCTTCCTTCGATTGGTGACGGGTATGTCGGGGAACTTCTTGAGTTGCAGCAAAGGGTGTGAAGGACCCTTTGGAAGTTCCAGATGTTAGATGTGATTAGCCTCGAGACGCCTCTGTGGAAATGGGCCTCATCTCGCTGGGAAGGGAGAACCTCCTGGATTTCCTCGAGTTGCGCCAGGTGCTCTCGACTCACCCGGGTACCTCAGGGACCCGCTCTGGGGGACTCAGGAAGGGCCAGTCCCCATGCGAGTTGCTCGGGGGCCTCTCAGGATTCCGCTCCCGTCGTTGCCGGGGCCTAAGATCTTGTGTGGAGTTGGTGCCGGAACCTGATGATTCCTCTCCAGTGCTGACATGGATCTTGGGGTACGTCTGGAGTCGTCCCCATTGGAGTCAGTCCTCTTCTCGAGTGGGGGCATGCAGGTTCGCTTTCCTCCCGAGCTCTAGCAGCAGTGTCACGCTTCCCTTGGCGTGGATCAAGGGATCAGGGGCATTTCCCTCGAGGCTTTCCCACGAGGCTTTCCCACGAGGCTTTCCCACAGGGCTGTCCCACGTGCCAACGTAGTGTGAGTCGATCCTCGGCTTGAAAGTCGAGGCAGTGCAGGGAAAACTGGTTTCCCTGGAATGGATTGAGACATCTGGGGGACTCGGGGAATGGTGGCACGACCCTGGAGTTCCTCTCGCCTTTCCTGTGGAGAGCGCCTCCTCTTGAGATGCGACGGGAACACCAGGAATTCTTTCCCGACCACGCATGGAATGGATCCCTCCTCTCTAGCTAGGAGGCGGAAACGGGGCTCCTCTGAATGTGGGCGGGACTCTCGTGCTTCCTCTCAAGTGGAGACGGGTATCTCGGGGAACTTCTTGAGTTGCAGCAAGGGTGTGAAGGACCCTTTGGAAGTTCCAGAGGTTAGGTGTGATTAGCCTCGAGACGCCTCAGCGGAAATGGGCTTCATCTCGCCTGGAGGGGAGAACCTCCTGGATTTTCTCGAGTTGCAGCAGGTGCTCTCGACTTACGACGGGGACCTCAGGGACCCGCTCTGGTGGCCTCAGGAAAGGCCAGTCCCCATGCGAGTTGCTCCTGGGTCTCTCGGGATTCCCCTCCCGTCGATGCCGGGGCCTAAGATCTTGTGTGGAGTCGGTGCCGGAACCTGAGCATTCCTCTCCAGTGCTGACATGGATCTTGGGGTACTTCTGGAGTCTCCCCAGGGGAGTCAGGCCTCCTCTCTAGTGGAGACCTGCAGGGGCGCTTTCCTCCCGAGCTGTAACAGCAGTGTCACTCTTCCCTTGGCGTGGATCAAGGGATCAGGGGCATTCCCTCGAGGCTTTCCCACGAGGCTTTCCCACGAGGCTTACCCACTGGGCTGTCCCACTTACCACTGTGGTGTGAGTCAATCCTCGGCTTGAAAGTCGAGGCAGTGGAGGGAAAACAGGTTTCCCTGGAATGGACAGAGACATCTGGGGGACTCTGGGAATGGTGGCACGACCCTGGAGTTCCTCTCGCCTTTCCTGTGGAGAGCGCCTCCTCTTGAAATGCGACGGGAACGCGGGGAATTCTTTCCCCACCACGCAGGGAAAGGTCCCTCCTCTCGAGAAGGAGGCGGAAACGGGGCACCTCTGGATGTGGGGTGGAACTTTCGTGCTTCCTCTCGGGTGGAGATGGGTATGTCGGGGAACTTCTTGAGTTGCGAACAAGGGTGTGAAGAACCCTTTGGAAGTTGCAGAGTTTAGGTGTGATTAGCCTCGGAGACCCATCAGCGGAAATGGGCCTCATGTCGCCTGGAGGGGAGAACCTCCTGGATTTTCTTAAGTTGCGGCAGGTGCTCTCGACTTACGACGCGGACCTGAGGGACCCACTCTGGCGGCCTCAGGAAAGGCCAGTCCCCATGCGAGTTTCTCGTGGCCTCTCGGGATTCCTATCCCGTCGATGCTGGGGCCTAAGATCTTGTGTGGATTCGGTGCCGGAACCTGAGGATTCCTCTCCAGTGCTGACATGGATCTTGGGGTACTTCTGGAGTCTCCTCAGGGGAGTCAGTACTCGTCTCGATTGGGGGCATGCAAGTGCGCTTTCCTCCCGAGTTGTAGCAGCAGCTGTCACGCTTCCCTTCACGTGGATCAAGGGATACTGTGCTTTCCCTCGAGGCTCTCCCACGAGGCTTTCCCCAAGAGGCTTTCCCACAGGGCTGTCCCACGTGGCCACCGTGGTGTGAGTCGATCCTCGGCTTCAAGTCGAGGCAGTGTAGGGAAAACAGGTTTCCCTGGAATGGACTGAGTCATCTGGGGGACTCGGGAACGGTAGCACGACCCTGGAGTGCCTCTCGCCTTTCCTGTGGAGAGCGCCTCCTCTTGAGATGCGACGGGAACGCGGGATTCTTTCCCCAACACGCAGGGAAATGATCCCTCCTCTCGAGCTAGGAGGCGAAAACGGGGCTCCTCTGGATCTGTGCGCGGACTCTCGTCCTTCCTCTCGAGTGGAGAGGGGTATGTCAGCGAACTTCTTGAGTTGCCAGCAAGGGTGGGAAGGACCCTTTGGAAGTTCCAGAGGTTAGATGTGGTTAGCCTCGAGACGCCTCAGCGGAAATGGGCTTCATCTCGCCTGGAGGGGAGAACCTCCTGGATTTTCTCGAGTTGCGGCAGGTGCTCTCGACTTACGACGGGGACCTCAGGGACCCGCTCTGGTGGCCTCAGAAAAGGCCCAGTCCCCATGAGAGTTGCTCGGGGCCTCTCGGGATTCCCTCCCGTCGATGCGGCCTAAGACCTTGTGTGGAGTTGCTGCCGGAACCTGAGGATTCCTCTCCAGTGCTGACATGGATCTTGGGATACGTCTGTAGTCTCCCATGGGAGTCAGTCCTTGTCTCGAGGAGAAGCATGCACGTGCGCTTTCCTCCCGAGCTGTAGCAGCAGTGTCGGCTTCCTTCGCGTTTATCAAGGCTATGTGGGGCTTTCCTCGAGGCTTTCCCCACAGGTCTGTCCCACGTGCCACCGTGGTGTGAGTTGATCCTAAGCTTTGAAAGTCGAGGCAGTGCAGGGAAAAACAGGTTTTCCCTGGAATGGACTGAGACATCTTGGGGATGCACACTCAGCATGGGAATGTGGCACGAAACCTGAACTGCTACTCTCCCGAGCTTTCGTGTGAAAAGAGCGCGCCCTCCTCCTTGGAGATCGACGGAATGGGATGGGAATCCACCTTGCCCGAACCACGCAGGAAAGGATCCTCCTCTCCGCCTAGAGCGCGGACCACACGGGGCCGCCCTGAGGCATGTGAAGCGAGACGCTCGTGCTTCCTCGTCTAGTGGACCCACGACGGTAATGTCGGAGCGCAAACTCTTGAGTTGGGGCGGCAAAGATGTGAAGGACCGTTGAAAGTGAGGTTATGTGTGATTCCTCTGAGACGTCTCAGTGCGAATGGGCCGCCTCACTCCTCGCTGGAGGGAGAGAGCCTCCTGGATTGATCC
>NW_017199721.1:0-7237 GCF_001704415.2 Capra hircus
TTCCTGCCGAGCTGTAGCAGCAGTGTCACGCTTCCCTTCGCGTGATCAAGGGATCTGTGGCTTTCCCTAGAGCTTTCCCACTAGGCCTTCCCACGAGGCTTTCCCACAGGGCTGTCCACACGTACCACCGTGGTGTGAGTCGATCCTCCGCTAGAAAGTGAGGCATGCAGGGAAAACAGGTTTCCCTGGAATGGACTGAGACATCTGGGGGACTCTGGGAATGGTGGCACGACCCTGGAGTTCCTCGCGCCTGTCCTGTGGAGAATGCTTCCTCATGAGATGCGCCGGGATCGCCGGGAATTCTTTCCCAACCACGCAGGGAAAGGATCCCTCCTCACGAGCTAGGAGGCGCAAAACGGGGCTCCTCTGCATGTGGGCGGGACTCTCGTGCTTCCTCTCGAGTGGAGACGGGTACGTCGGGAACTACTTTGAGTTGCAGCAAGGTTGTGAAGGACCCTTAGGAAGTTCAAGAGGTAAGGTGTGATTAGCCTCGAGACCTCTCAGCTGAAATGGGCCTCATCTCGCCTGGAGGGGAGAACCTCCTGGATTTTCTCGAATTGCGGCAGGTGCTCTCGACTTACGACGGGGACCTCAGGGACACGCTCTGGTGGCCTCAGGAAAGGCCAGTCCCCATGCGAGTTGCTCGGGGGCCTCTCGGGATTCCTCTCCCTTCGATGCCGGGCCTAAGATCTTGTGTGGAGTCGGTGCCGGAACCTGAGGATTCCTCTCCAGTGCTCACATGGATCTTGGGGTACTTCTGGAGTCTCCCCAGGGAAGTTAGTCATCGTCTCGAGTGGGGGCATGCACCTGCGCTTTCCTCCCTAGCTGTAGCAGCAGTGTCATGCTCCCGTCGCGTGGATCAAGGGATCGGTGGCTTTCCCTCGAGGCTTTCCCACGAGACTTTCCCACAGGGCTGTCCCACGTGCCACCGTGGTGTGAGTCTATCCTCGGCTTGAAAGTCGAGGCAGTGCAGGGAAAACAGGTTTCCCTGGAATGGACTGAGACATCTGGGGGACTCTGGGAATCGTGGCACCACCCTGGAGTTCCTCTCGCCTTTCCTGTGGAGAGCGCCTCCTCTTGAGATGCGAGGGGAACGCCCGGAATTTTTCCCGAACACGCAGTGAAAGGTTCCCTCCTCAAGAGCTAGGAGGCGGAAACGGGGCTCCTCTGGATGTGATCGGGACTCTCGTGCTTCCTCTCAAGTGGAGACGGGTATGTCGGGGAACTTATTGAGTTGCAGCAAGGGTGTGAATGACCCTTTGGAAGTTCCAGAAGTTAGCTGTGATTAGCCTCGAGACACCTCAGCGGAAATGGGCCTCATCTCGCCTGGAGGGGAAAACCTCCTGGATTTTCTCCAGTTGCGGCAGGTGCTCTGGACTTACGAAGGGGACTTTAGGGACCCGATCTGGTTTCCTCAGGAAAGGCCAGTCCCCATGCGAGTTGCTCGGGGGCCTCTCGGGATTCCTCTTCCGTCGATGCTGGGGCCTAAGTCCTTGTGTGGAGTCCGTGCCGGAACCTGAGGATTCCTCTCCAGTGCTGACATGAATCTTGGGGTACTTCTGGAGTCTCCCCAGGGGAGTCAGTCCTTGTCTCGAGTGGGGGCCAGCACATGAGCTTTCCTCCCGAATGTAGCAGCAGTGTCGAGCTTTCCTTCGCGTGGATCAAGGGATCTGTGGCTTTCCCTCGAGGCTTTCCCAGGCTTTCGCACAGGGCTGTCCCACAGCCACCGTGGCGTGAGTCGATCCTCGGCTTGAAAGTCGAGGCAGTGCAGGGAAATCAGTTTTCCCTGGAATGAAATGAGACATCTGGGGGAGTCTGGGAATGGTGGCACGACCCTGGAGTTCGTCTCGCCTTTCCTGTGGAGAGCGCCTCCTCTTGAGATGCGACAGGAACGCCGGTAATTCTTTCCCGTACACCCAGCGATTGGATCCCTCCTCTCGAGCTAGGAGACGGAAATGGGGCTTCTCTGGATGTGGGCGGGACTTTCGTGCTTCCTCTCGAGTGGAGACGGGTATGTCGGGGAACTTCTTGAGTTGCAGCAAGGGTGTGAAGGACCCTTTAGGAAGTTCAAGAGGTAAGGTGTGATTAGCCTCGAGACCTCCTCAGCTGAAATGGGCCTCATCTCGCCTGGAGGGGAGAACCTCCTGGATTTTCTCGAATTGCGGCAGGTGCCTCTCGACTTTACCACGGGGACCTCAGGGACACGCTCTGGTGGCCTCAGGAAAGGCCAGTCCCCCATGCGAGTTGCTCGGGGCCCTCTCGGGATTCCTCTCCCTTCGATGCCGGGGCCTAAGATCTTGTGTGGAGTCAGTGCCGGAACCTGAGGATTCCTCTCCAGTGCTGACATGGATCTTGGGGTACTTCTGGAGTCTCCCCAGGGAAGTTCAGTCCTCGTCTCGAGTGGGGGCATGCACCTGCGCTTTCCTCCCTGAGCTGTAGCAGCAGTGTCACGCTTCCCTTCGCGTGGATCAAGGGACTGGTTGGCTTTCCCTCGAGGCTTTCCCACACGAGGACTTTCCCACAGGGCTGTCCCACGTGCCACCGTGGTGTGAGTCTGATCCTCGGCTTGAAAGTCGAGGCAGTGCAGGGAAAACAGGTTTCCCTGGAATGGACTGAGAACATCTGGGGGACTCTTGGAATGGTGGCACGACCCTGGAGTTCCTCTCGCCTTTCCTGTGGAGAGCGCCTCCTCTTGAGATGCGACGGGAACGCCGGGATTCTTTCCCAAACACGCAGGGAAAGGATCCCCCTGTCGAGCTAGGAGGCGGAAACGGGGCTCCTCTGGATGTGGGCGGCGTCTCTCGCTGCTTCCTCTCGAGTGGAGACGGGTATGTCGGGGAACTTCTTGAGTTGCAGCAACGGGTGTGAAGGACCCTTTGGAAGTTCCAGAAGGTTTGGTGTGATTAGCCTCGAGAGGTCTCAGCCGGAAATGGGCCTCCTCTCGCCTGGAGGGGAGAACCTCCTGGATTTTCTCGAGTTGCGGCCGGTGCTCTCGACTTACGACGGGACCTCAGGGACCCGCTCTGGTGGCCTCAGGAAAGGCCAGTCCCCAGGAGAGTTGCTTGGGGGGCTCTCGGGATTCCTCTGCCGTCAATGTCGGGTACCTAAGACCTTGTGTGGAGTCGGTGCCGGAACCTGAGGATTCCTCTCCAGTGCTGACATGGACCTTGGGGTACTTCTGGGGTCTCCCCAGGGGCAGTCATTCCTCGTCTCGATGGGGGGCATGCACGTGCGCTTTCCTGCCGAGCTGTAGCAGCAGTGTCACGCTTCCCTTCGCGTGGATCAAGGGATCTGTGGCTTTCCCTAGAGCTTTCCCACTAGGCCTTCCCACGAGGCTTTCCCACAGGGCTGTCCCACGTGCCACCGTGGTGTGAGTCGATCCTCGGCTTGAAAGTGGAGGCAGTGCAGGGAAAACAGGTTTCCCTGGAATGGACTGAGACATCTGGGGGACTCTGGGAATGGTGGCACGACCCTGGAGTTCCTCGCGCCTGTCCTGTGGAGAATGCTTCCTCATGAGATGCGCCGGGATCGCCGGGGAATTCTTTCCCAACCACGCAGGGAAAGGATCCCTCCTCCTCGAGCTAGGAGGCGCAAACGGGGCTCCTCTGCATGTGGGCGGGACTCTCGTGCTTCCTCTCGAGTGGAGACGGGTACGTCGGGAACTACTTGAGTTGCAGCAAGGTTGTGAAGGACCCTTAGGAAGTTCAAGAGGTAAGGTGTGATTAGCCTCGAGACGCTCAGCGAAATGGGCCTCATCTCGCCTGGAGGGGAGAACCTCCTGGATTTTCTCGAATTGCGGCAGGTGCTCTCGACTTACGACGGGGACCTCAGGGACCGCTCTGGTGGCCTCAGGAAAGGCCAGTCCCCATGCGAGTTGCTCGGGGCCTCTCGGGATTCCTCTCCCTTCGATGCCGGGGCCTAAGATCTTGTGTGGAGTCGGTGCCGGAACCTGAGGATTCCTCTCCAGTGCTCACATGGATCTTGGGGTACTTCTGGAGTCTCCCCAGGGAAGTTAGTCATCGTCTCGAGTGGGGGCATGCACCTGCGCTTTCCTCCCTAGCTGTAGCAGCAGTGTCATGCTCCCCTCGCGTGGATCAAGGGATCGGTGGCTTTCCCTCGAGGCTTTCCCACGAGACTTTCCCACAGGGCTGTCCCACGTGCCACCGTGGTGTGAGTCTATCCTCGGCTTGAAAGTCGAGGCAGTGCAGGGAAAACAGGTTTCCCTGGAATGGACTGAGACATCTGGGGGACTCTGGGAATCGTGGCACCACCCTGGAGTTCCTCTCGCCTTTCCTGTGGAGAGCGCCTCCTCTTGAGATGCGAGGGGAACGCCCGGAATTTTTCCCGAACACGCAGTGAAAGGTTCCCTCCTCAAGAGCTAGGAGGCGGAAACGGGGCTCCTCTGGATGTGATCGGGACTCTCGTGCTTCCTCTCAAGTGGAGACGGGTATGTCGGGGAACTTATTGAGTTGCAGCAAGGGTGTGAATGACCCTTTGGAAGTTCCAGAAGTTAGCTGTGATTAGCCTCGAGACACCTCAGCGGAAATGGGCCTCATCTCGCCTGGAGGGGAAAACCTCCTGGATTTTCTCCAGTTGCGGCAGGTGCTCTGGACTTACGAAGGGGACTTTAGGGACCCGATCTGGTTTCCTCAGGAAAGGCCAGTCCCCATGCGAGTTGCTCGGGGCCTCTCGGGATTCCTCTTCCGTCGATGCTGGGCCTAAGTCCTTGTGTGGAGTCCGTGCCGGAACCTGAGGATTCCTCTCCAGTGCTGACATGAATCTTGGGGTACTTCTGGAGTCTCCCCAGGGGAGTCAGTCCTTGTCTCGAGTGGGGGCCAGCACATGAGCTTTCCTCCCGAATGTAGCAGCAGTGTCGAGCTTTCCTTCGCGTGGATCAAGGGATCTGTGGCTTTCCCTCGAGGCTTTCCCTGGAGGCTTTCGCACAGGGCTGTCCCACAGCCACCGTGGCGTGAGTCGATCCTCGGCTTGAAAGTCGAGGCAGTGCAGGGAAATCAGTTTTCCCTGGAATGAAATGAGACATCTGGGGGAGTCTGGGAATGGTGGCACGACCCTGGAGTTCGTCTCGCCTTTCCTGTGGAGAGCGCCTCCTTTGAGATGCGACAGGAACGCCCGGTAATTCTTTCCCGTACACCCAGCGATTGGATCCCTCCTCTCGAGCTAGGACGGAAATGGGGCTTCTCTGGATGTGGGCGGGACTTTCGTGCTTCCTCTCGAGTGGAGACGGGTATGTCGGGGAACTTCTTGAGTTGCAGCAAGGGTGTGAAGGACCCTTTGGAAGTTCCAGAGGCTAGTGTCATTAGCCTCGAGATGCCTCAGCGGAAATGGGCCTCATCTCGCCTGGAGGGGAGAACCTCCTGGATTTTCTCGAGTTGCGGCAGGTGCTCTCGACTTACGACGGGGACCTCAGGGACCCGCTCTGGTGGCCTCAGGAAAGGCCAGTCCCCATGCGAGTTGCTCGGGGCCTCTCGGGATTCCTCTCCCGTCGATGCCGGGGCCTAAGACCTTGTGTGGAGTCGGTGCCGAACCTGAGGATTCCTCTCCAGTGCTGACATGGATCTTGGGGTACTTCTGGAGTCTCCCAGGGGAGTCAGTCCTCGTTTCGAGTGGGGGGCATGCACGTGCGCTTTCCTCCCGAGCTGTAGCAGCAGTGTCACGCTTCCCTTTGCATGGATCAAGGGATCTGTAGCTTCCCCTGAGGCTTTCCACAGGCTTTCCCTGAGGCTTTCCCACAGGGCTGTCCCACGTGCCACCGTGGTGTGAGTCGATCCTCGGCTTGAAAGTCGAGGCAGTGCAGGGAAAACAGGTTTCCCTGGAATGGACTGAGACATCTGGGGCTCTGGGAATGGTGGCACGACCCTGGAGTTCCTCTCGCCTTTCCTGTGGAGAGCGCCTCCTCTTGAGATGCGACGGGAACGCCGGGATTCTTTCCCCAACACGCAGGGAAAGGATCCCCCCCTGTCGAGCTAGGAGGCGGAAACGGGGCTCCTCTGGATGTGGGCGGTCTCTCGTGCTTCCTCTCGAGTGGAGACGGGTATGTCGGGGAACTTCTTGAGTTGCAGCAAGGTGTGAAGGACCCTTTGGAAGTTCCAGAGGTTTGGTGTGATTAGCCTCGAGACGCTCAGCGGAAATGGGCCTCATCTCGCCTGGAGGGGAGAACCTCCTGGATTTTCTCGAGTTGCGGCGGTGCTCTCGACTTACGACGGGGACCTCAGGGACCCGCTCTTTGGCCTCAGGAAAGGCCAGTCCCCAGGAGTGTTGCTTGCGGGCTCTCGGGATTCCTCTCCGTCATGTCGGTACCTAAGACCTTGTGTGGAGTCGGTGCCGGAACCTGAGGATTCCTCTCCAGTGCTGACATGGACCTTGGGTACTTCTGGGGTCTCCCCAGGGGAGTCATTCCTCGTCTCGATGGGGGGCATGCACGTGCGCTTTCCTGCCGAGCTGTAGCAGCAGTGTCACGCTTCCCTTCGCGTGGATCAAGGGATCTGTGGCTTTCCCTAGAGCTTTCCCACTAGGCCTTCCCACGAGGCTTTCCCACAGGGCTGTCCCACGTACCCCACCGTGGTGTGAGTCGATCCTCCGCTAGAAAGTCGAGGCACTGCAGGGAAAACAGGTTTCCCTGGAATGGACTGAGACATCTGGGGGACTCTGGGAATGGTGGCACGACCCTGGAGTTCCTCGCGCCTGTCCTGTGGAAGAATGCTTCCTCATGAGATGCGCCGGGATCGCCGGGAATTCTTTCCCACCACGCAGGGAAAGGATCCCTCCTCACGAGCTAGGAGGCAAACGGGGCTCCTCTGCATGTGGGCGGGACTCTCGTGCTTCCTCTCGAGTGGAGACGGGTACGTCGGGAACTTCTTGAGTTGCAGCAAGGTTGTGAAGGACCCTTAGGAAGTTCAAGAGGTAAGGTGTGATTAGCCTCGAGACCTCTCAGCTGAAATGGGCCTCATCTCGCCTGGAGGGGAGAACCTCCTGGATTTTCTCGAATTGCGGCAGGTGCTCTCGACTTACGACGGGACCTCAGGGACCGCTCTGGTGGCCTCAGGAAAGGCCAGTCCCCATGCGAGTTGCTCGGGGGCCTCTCGGGATTCTCTCCCTTCGATGCGGGGCCTAAGATCTTGTGTGGAGTCGGTGCCGGAACCTGAGGATTCCTCTCAGTGCTCACATGGATCTTGGGTACTTCTGGAGTCTCCCCAGGGAAGTTAGTCATCGTCTCGAG
>NW_017199722.1:0-7237 GCF_001704415.2 Capra hircus
CTGCGCGGGATTCCTCTCCCATCGACGTGCCGGGTCCTAAGACCTTGTTGTGGAGACGGTGCCGAACCTGACGTTCCTTCTCCGGCTCGACATGGATCTTGGGGTTGACTGACTGGAGGTCTCGCCCAGGTGTCAGTCTCCGTCTCCAGGGGGGGCATGCACGTGCGCTATCCTCTCCGACGCTGTACAGCTCAGTGTCACGCTTCCCTTTGCCTGCGATCACAGGGATCTGTTGGCGTTTCCTTTCGGAGCCGTTTCCACGCGATGGCTATCCCACGAGGCTTTCCCACAGGGCTGTTCCACGTGCCACCGTGGTGTGAGTCGATCCTCGCTGAAAAGTCGCAGGCCAGTGCAGGAAAACAGGTTTTCCCTGCGAAGGTTGACTGGACATTTGGGGGAGCTCTGGATTGATGGTGGCACGACCCTGGACTTCCTCTGGGCGCTTGCTTGTTGGAGGTGAGCTCCGGCCTCTTGAAATCCGACGGGAACGCCGGAATTCCGTTCTGCCGGACCACGCAGGGAAATTTAATCCCTTCCTCTTGAGCTAGGAGGCGAACGGGGCCTCCTCTACATGTGGGGGGGTCGCCGTGCTTCCTTTTCGAGTGGAGACGGGTATGTCGGGGAAATTCTTGAGTCGCAGCAAGGGTGTGAAAGACCCTTTGGAAGTTCGAGAGGTTAGATGTGATTAGCTTGAGACGCCTCAGCGGAAATGGGCCTCATCTCGCCTGGAGGGGAGAACCTCCTGGATTTTCTCGAGTTGCGGGCAGGTGCTCTCGACTTACGATGGGGAACTCAGGGACCGGCTCTGGTGGTCTCAGGAAAGGCCAGTCCCCATGCGAGTTGCTCGGGGGCCTCTCGGGATTCCTCTCCCGTCGAAGTCGGGGCCTAAGTCCTTGTGTGGAGTCGGTGCCGGAACCTGAGGATTCCTCTCCAGTTGCTGACATGGATCTTGGGGTACTTCTGAGTCTTCCCAGGGGAGTCAGTCCTCGTCTCGAGTGGTGGCCTGCACGTGCCGCTTTCCTCTCGAGCTGTAGCAGCAGTGTCACGCTTCCCTTCGCGTGGATCAAGGGATCTGTGGCTTTCCCTCGAGGCTTTCACACGAGGCTTTCCCACGAGGCTTTCCCACAGGGCTGTCCCACGTGACACCTTGGTGTGAATCGATCCTCGGCTTGAAAAGTCGACGCAGTGCAGGGAAATCAGGTTTCCGTGGAATGAACTGAAATATCTGGGGGACTCTGGGAATGGTGGCTACGACCCTGGAGTTCCTCTCGCCTTTCCTGTGGAGAGCGCCTCCTCTTGAGATACGACGGGAACGCCGGGAATTCTTTCCCCGATCACGCAGGGAAAGAATCCCTCCTCTCGAGATAGGGAGTCGGACACGGGGCTCCTCTGGATGTGGGCGGGACTCTCGTGCTTCCTCTCGAGTGGAGACTGGTATGTCGGGGAACTTCTTGAGTTGCAGCAAGGGTGTGAAGGACCCGTTCGAAGTTCCAGAGGTTAGGTGTGATTAGCTTCGAGACGCCTCAGCGAAAATGGGCCTCATCTCGCCTGGAGGGGAGAACCTCCTGGATTTTCTCGAGTTGCGGCAGGTGCTCTCGACTTACAACAGGGACCTCAGGGACCCGCTCTGGTGGCCTCAGGAAAGGCCAGTCCCCATGCGAGTTCCTCGGGGGCTCTCGGGATTCCCCTCCCGTCGATGCTGGGGCCTAAGACCTTGTGTGGAGTCAGTGCCGGAACCTGAGAATTCCTGTCCAATGCTGACATGGATCTTGGGGTACTTCTGGAGTCTCCCCAGGGGAGTCAGTCCTCGTCTGGAGTGGGGCATGCACGTGCGGTTTCCTGCCGAGCTGTATCAGCAGTGTCGCGCTTCCCTTCCCGTGGATCAAGGAATCTGTGGCTTTCCCTCGAGGCTTTCCCACGAGCCTTTCCCACGAGGCCTTCCCACGGGCCTTTCCCACAGTGCTGTCCCTCGTGCCACCGGTGGTGAGAGTCGATCCTCGGCTTGAAAGTCGAGGCATTGCAGGGAAAAGCAGGTTTCCCTGGAAATGGACAGAGACATCTGGCTGACTCTGGGAATGGTGGCACGAACCTGGATTTCCTCTCGCCTTTCCTGTGGAGAGCGCCTCCTCTTGAGATGCGTCGGGAACGCCGGGAATTCTTTCCCCACCACGCAGGAAAGGATCCCTCCTCTCGATCTAGGAGGCCGGAAACGGGGCTCCTCTAGATGTGAGTGGGACTCTCGTGCTTCCTCTCCACTGGAGACGGGTATGTCGGGGAGCTTCTTGAGTTGCAGCAAGGATGTGAAGGACCCTTTGGAAGTTCACAGGTTAGGTGTGATTAGCCTGGATATGGCTCAGCAGAAATGGGCCTCATCTCGCCTCGAGGGAAGAACCACCTGGATTTTCTCCAGTTGAGGCAGGTGCTCACAACTTACACCGGGACATCAGGGGCCTGCTCTGGTGGCCTCAGGAAAGACCAGTCCCCATGCGAATTGCTTGGGGGCCTCTCGGGATTCCTCTCTCATCGATGCCGGGGCCTAAGACCTTGTGTGGAGATGGTGCCAGAACCTGAGGATTCCTCTCCAGTGCTGACATGGATCTTGGGATACTTCTGGAGTCTCCCCAGGGGAGTCAGTCCTTGTCTCGAGTGGGGGCATGCACGTGCGCTTTCCTCCCGAGATGTAGCAGCAGTGTCATGCTTCCCTTCGTGTGGATCAATGGATCTGTGGCTTTCCCTCGAGGCTTTCCCAAGAGGATTTCCCACGAGGCTTTCCCACAGGGCTATCCCACGTGCCACCGTGATTTGAGTCGATCCTCGCCGTGAAATTCGAGGCAGTGCAGGGAAAACAGTTTCCTCTGGAATGGACTGAGACATCTGGGTGACTCTGTGAATGGTGGCTCGACCCTGGAGTTCCTCTCGCCTTTCCTGTGGAGAGCGCTTCCCCTTGTAATGCGAGCGGAATGGCGTGTATTATTTCCTGACCAAGCAGGGAAAGGATCCCTCATCTCGAGCTTCGATACCAAAACGGTGTCTCCTCTGGATGTGGGCGGGACCCTCGTGCTTCCTCTCGAGTGGAGACGGGTATGTCGGGGAACTTCTTGATTTGCTGCAAGGGTGTGAAGGACCCTTTGGAAGTTCCAGAGTTTAAGTGTGCTTAGCCTTGAGATGTGTCAGCGGAAATAGGCTTCATTTTGCCTGGAGGGGAGAACATCCTTGATTTTCTCCAGTTGCGGCAGGTGCTCTCGACTTACGACGGGGACCGCAGGGACCCGCTCTGGTGGCCTCAGGAAAGGCCAGTCAAGATCCAAGACAGCACTGGAGAGGGAGAGACATCACGAGAGGCTCCGAGCAACTCGCATGGGACTGGCCTTTTCTGAGGCCACCAAAGCGGGTCCCTGAGGTCCCCGTCGTAAGTCGAGAGCACCTGGCGCAACTCGAGAAAATCCAGGAGGTTCTCCCCTCCAGGCGAGATGAGACCCATTTGCGCTGAGGCATCTCGAGGCTAATCACACCTAACCTCTGGAACTTCCAAAGGGCCCTTCACACCCTTGCTGCAACTCAAGAAGTTCCCCGACGTACCCGTTTCCACTAGAAAGGAAGCACGAGAGTCCCGCCACAAACAGAAGAGCCCCGTTTCAGCCTCATAGCTCGAGAGGAGGGATCCTTTCCCTGCGTGGTCGGGAAAGAATTTCCGGCATTCCCGTCGCATCTCAAGAAGAGGCGCTCTCCACAGGAAAGGCGAGAGGAACTCAGGGTCGTGCCACCATTCCCAGAGCCCCCAGATGTCTCAGTCGATTCCAGGGATACCTGTTTTCCCCGCAATGCCTCGACTTTCAAGCCGAGGATCGACTCAGACCTCGGTGGCACGTGGGACAGCCCTGTGAAAAGCCTAGTGGGAAATCCTCGTGGGAAAGCCTACAGAGAAAGCCACAGATCCCTGGATCCACGCAAAGAGAAGCGTGACACTGCTGCTAAAGCTCGGGAGGAAAGCGCACGTGCAGGCCACACTCGCGACGAGGACTGACTCCCCTGGGAGACTCCAGAAGTACCCCAAGATCCATGTCAGCACTGGAGCGGAGTCCTCAAGTTCCGGCACCGACTCCACACAAGGTCTCAGGCCCCGGCATAGACGGGAGAGGAATCTTTAGAGGCCCACGAGCAACTCGCATGGGGACGGGCCTTTCCTGAGGGCACTAGAGCGGCGTCCCTGAGGTCCCTGTCGTAAGCCGAGAGCACCTGCGGCAACTCGAGAAAATCCAGGAGGTTCTCCCCTCCAGGCGAGATGAGGCCCATTTCCGCTGAGGAGTCTCGAGGCTTATCACACCTAAACTCTGGAACTTTCAAAGGGTCCTTCACACCCTTGCTGCAACTCAAGAACTTCCCCGACATAACCGTCTCCTCTCGAGAGGAAGCTCGAGAGTCCCGCCCTCATCCTTAGGAGCCCCTTTTCCGCTTCCTAGCTCGAGAGGAGGGATCCTTTCCTGCGTGGTCGGGAAAGAATTCCCTGCGTTCCCGTCGCATCTCAAGAGGAGGCACTCTCCACAGGAAAGGCCAGAGGAACTCCAGGTCATGCCACCATTCCCAGAGTCACCCAGATGTCTCAGCCCATTCCAGGGAAACCTGTTTCCCTGGACTGCCTCGACTTTAAAGCCGAGGATCGACTCACACCACGGTGGCACGTGGACAGCCCTGCGGGAAAGCCTCGTGGGAAAGCCTCGTGGGAAAGCCTCGAGGGAAAGCCACAGATCCCTTGATCCAAGCGAAGGGAAGCGTGACACTGCTGCTACAGCTTGAGAGGAAAGCGCACGTGCAGGCCCCCACTCGAGACGAGGACTGACTCCCCTGGGGAGACTCCAGAAGTACCCAAGTTCCATGTCAGCACTGGAGAGGCATCCTCAGGTTCCGGCACCGATCACACACAAGGACTTAGGCCCCGGCATCGACAGGAGAGGAATCCCGAGAGGCCCCCGTGCAACTCACATGGGGACTGTCTTTCTTGAAGCCACCAGAGAGGGTCCCAGAGGTCCCCGTCGTAAGTCAAGAGCACCTGCCCGCAACTCGAGAAAATCCAGGAGGGTCTCCCCTCCAGGCGAGATGACGCCCATTTCCCTAATGTGTCTCGAGGCTAATCACACCTAACTTCTGGAACTTCCAAAGGGTCCTTCACACCCTTGCTGCAACTCAAGAAGTTCCCCGACATACCCGTCTCCACTCGAGAGGAAGCACGAGAGTCCTGCCCACATCCAGAGGAGCCCTGTTTCCGAACCCTAGCTCGAGGGAGGCATCCTTTCCCTGCGTGGTCGGTAAAGAATTCCGGGCGTTCCGTCGAATCTCAAGAGGAGGTGCTCTCTACAGGAAAGGTGAGAGGAGCTCCAGGGTCGTGCCACCATTCCCAGAGTCCCCCAGATGTCTCAGTCAATTCCATGGAAACCTGTTTTCCCTGCACTGCCTCGACTTTCAAGCCTAGGATCGACTCACACCACGGTGGCACGTGGGACAGCCCTGTGGGAAAGTCTCGTGGGAAAGCCTGGTGGAAAGCCACGAGGGAAAGCCACAGATCCCTTGATCCACGCGAAGGGAAGCGTGACACTGCTGCTACAGCTCGGGAGGAAAGCGCACGTGCATGCCCCCACTCGAGACGAGGACTGACTCCCCTGGGGAGACTCCAGAAGTACCGCAGGATCCATATCAGCACCGGAGAGGAATCCTCAACTTCCGGCACCGCCTCCACACAAGTCTTAGGGCCCGGAATCGTCGGAGAGGAATCCCGAGAGGACCCCAAGCAACTCGCAGGGGGACTGGCCTTTCCTGAGTCTGCCAGAGCGGGTCCCTGAGGTCCCCGTCTTAAGTCAAGAGCACCTGCCGCAACTCGAGAAAATCCAGGAGGTTCTCCCCTCCAGGCGAGATGAGGCCCATTTCAGCTGAGGCTTCTCGAGGCTAATCACACCTAACCTCTGGAACTTCCAAAGGGTCCTTCAACACCCTTGCTGCAACTCAAGAAGTTCCCCGACGTTCCCGTTTCCACTAGAAAGGAAGCACGAGAGTCCCGCCACAAACAGAAGAGCCCCGTTTCAGCTCATAGCTCGAGAGGAGGGATCCTTTCCCTGCGTGGTCGGGAAAGAATTTCCGGCATTCCCGTCGCATCTCAAGAAGAGGCGCTCTCCACAGGAAAGGCGAAGAGGAACTCAGGGTCGTGCCACCATTCCAGAGCCCCAGATGTCTCAGTCGATTCAGGGATACTGTTTTCCCCCAATGCCTCGACTTTCAAGCGAGGATCGACTCAGACCTCGGTGGCACGTGGGACAGCCCTGTGAAAAGCCTAGTGGGAAATCCTCGTGGGAAAGCCTACAGAGAAAGCCACAGATCCTGGATCCACGCAAAGAGAAGCGTGACACTGCTGCTAAAGCTCGGGAGGAAAGCGCACGTGCAGGCCACACTCGCGACGAGGACTGACTCCCCTGGGAGACTCCAGAAGTACCCCAAGATCCATGTCAGAACTGGAGAGGAATCCTCAGGTTCCGGCACCGACTCCACACAAGGTCTCAGGCCCCGGCATAGACGGGAGAGGAATCGCTAGAGGCCCACGAGCAACTCGCATGGGGACGGGCCTTTCCTGAGGGCACTAGAGCGGGTCCCTGAGGTCCCCGTCGTAAGCGAGAGCACCTGCGGCAACTCGAGAAAATCCAGGAGGTTATCCCCTCCAGGCGAGATGAGGCCCATTTCCGCTGAGGAGTCTCGAGGCTTATCACACCTAAAACTCTGGAACTTTCAAAGGGTCCTTCACACCCTTGCTGCAACTCAAGAAGTTCCCCGACATACCCGTCTCCACTCGAGAGGAAGCTCGAGAGTCCCGCCCTCATCCTTAGGAGCCCCTTTTCCGCTTCCTAGCTCGAGAGGAGGGATCCTTTCCCTGCGTGGTCGGCGAAAGAATTCCTGCGTTCCCGTCGCATCTCAAGAGGAGGCGCTCTCCACAGGAAAGGCCAGAGGAACTCCAGGTCATGCCACCATTCCAGAGTCCCCAGATGTCTCAGTCCATTCCAGGGAAACCTGTTTCCCTGGACTGCCTCGACTTTAAAGCGAGGATCGACTCACACCACGGTGGCACGTGGGACACCCTGCGGGAAAGCCTCGTGGAAAGCCTCGTGGGAAAGCCTCGAGGGAAAGCCACAGATCCCTTGATCCAAGCGAAGGGAAGCGTGACACTGCTGCTACAGCTTGAGAGGAAAGCGCACGTGCA
>NW_017199723.1:0-7236 GCF_001704415.2 Capra hircus
TTTCCGCCTCCTAGCTCGAGAGGAGGGATCCTTTCCCTGCGTGGTCGGGAAAGAATTCCCGGCGTTCCGTCACATCTCAAGAGGAGGTGCTCTCCACAGGAAAGGCGAGAGGAACTCCAGGTGGTGCCACCATTCCCAGAGTCCCCAGATGTCTCAGTCCATTCCAGGGAAACCTGTTTTCCCTGCACTGCCTCGACTTTCAATCGAGGAACGACTCACACCACGGTGGCACGTGGGACAGCCCTGTGGGAAATCCTCATGAAAAAGCATCGTGGGAAAGCCTCCAGATAAAGCCACAGATCCCTGGATCCTCGAGAAGGGAAGCGTGACACTGCTGCTACAGCTCGGAGGAAAGTGCACATGCATGCCCCCACTAGAGATGAGGACTGACTCCCTGGGAGACTCCAGAAGTACCCCAAGATCCATGTAAGCACTGGAGAGTTAATTCTCAGGTTCCGGCACCGACTCCACACAAGGTATAGGCTGGCATCGACGGGAGAGGAATTCCGAGATGCCCCAAAACAACTCGCATGGGGACTGGCCTTTCCTGAGGAAACCAGAGCGGGTCTCTGAGGTCCCGTCGTAAGTCGAGAGCACCTTCCGCAACTCGAGAAAATCCAGGAGGTTCTCCATCCAGGCGAGATGAGGCCCATTTCCCTGAGGCGCCTCGAGGCTAATCACACCGAACCTCTGGAACTTCCAAAGGATCCTTCAAACCCTTGCTGCAATTCAAGAAGATCCCCGACATACCCGTCTCCACTCGAGAGGAAGCACGAGAGTCCGCCCACATCCAGAGGAGCTCCGTTTCCGCCTCCTAGCTCAAGAGGAGGGATCCTTTCCTGCGTGGTCCGGAAAGAATTCCCGGCGTTCCCCGTTGTATCTCAAGAGGAGGCACTCTCCACAGGAAAGGGAAGAGGAACTCGAGGGTCGTGCCACCGTTCCCAGAGTCCCCTGGATGTCTCAGTCCATTCCAGGGAAACCTGTTTTCCCTGCACTGCCTCGACTTTCAATCCGAGGATCGACTCACACCACGGTGGCACGTGGGACAGCCCTGTGGGAAAGCTCGTGGGAAAGCCTCGTGGGAAAGCCTCGAGGGAAAGCCACAGATCCCTTTGATCCACGCGAAGGGAAGCGTGACACTGCTGCTACAGCTCGGGAGGAAAGCGCACGTGCATGCCCCACTCGAGACGAGGACTGACTCCCCTGGGGAGACTCCAAAAGTACCCCAAGATTCATGTCAGCACTGGAGAGGAGACCTCAGGTTCCGGCACCGACTCCACACAAGGTCTTAGGCCGGCATCGACGGGTGAGGAATCCCGAGAGGCCCCTGGGCAACTCCCATGGGGACTGGCCTTTCCTGAGGCCACCAGAGCGCGTCCCTGAGGTCCCCGTCGTAAGTCGAGTGCACCTGCCGTAACTCGAGAAAATCCAGGAGGTTTTCCCCTGCAGGCGAGATGAGGCCCATTTCCGCTGAGGCATCTCGGGGCTAATCATACCTAACCTCTGGAACTTCCAAAGGGTCCTTCACACCCTTGCTGCAACTCAAGAAGTTCCCCGACATACCCGTCTCCACACGAGAGGAAGCACGAGAGTCCCGCCCACATCCAGAGGAGCCCCTATTCCGCCAACTAGCTCGAGAGGAGGGATCCTTTCCCTGCGTGTTCGGAAAGAATTCCCGGCATTCCGTCGCATCTCAAGAGGAGGCGCTCTCCGCAGGAAAGGCGAGAGGAACTCCAGGGTCGTGTCACCATTCACAGAGTCCCCCAGATGACTCAGTCCATTCCAGGGAAACCTGTTTTCCCGGCACTGCCTCGAATTTCAAGCCGAGGATCAACTCACACCACGGTGGCACGAGGGACAGCCCTGTTGGAAAGCCTCGAGGGAAAGCCACAGATCCTTGATCCACGCGAAGGGAAGCGTGACACTGCTGCTACAGCTCGGGAGGAAAGCGCAGGTACATGCCCCCACTCGAGACGAGGACTGACTCCCCTGGGGAGACTCCAGAAATTCCCCAAGACCCATGTTAGCACTGGAGAGGAACCCTCAGGTTCCGGCACCGACTCCACACAAGGTCTTAGGCCCTGGCATCGACGGGAGAGGAATCCCGAGAGGCCCCAAGCAACTATCATGGGGACTGGCCTTTCCTGAGTCCACCAGAGCGGTCCCTGAGGACCCCTTCATAAGTCGAGTGCACATGCTGCAACTCGAGAAAATCCAGGAGATTCTCTCCTCCAGGCGAGATGAGGCCCATTTCCGCTGAGGCGTCTCGAGGCTAATCACACCTAACCTCTGGAACTTCCAAAGGGTCCTTCACACCCTTGCTGCAACTCAAGCAGTTCCCCGACATACCCGTCTCCACTCGAGAGGAAGCACGAGAGTCCCGCCCACATCCAGAGGAGCCCCGTTTCTGCCTCCTACCTCGAGAGGAGGGACCATTTCTCTGCGTGGTCGGGAAAGAATTCCCGGCGTTCCTGTCGCATCTCAAGAGGAGGCGCTCTCAACAGGAAATGGTAGAGGAACTCCAGGGTCGTGCCACCATTCCCATAGTCCCCCAGATGTCTCAGTCCATTCCAGGGAAACCTGTTTTCCCTGCACTGTCTGGACTTTCAAGCCGAGGATCGACTCACACCACGGTGGCACGTGGGAGACAACTGTGGGAAAAAGCCCCGTGGGAAAGCCTCGTGGGAAAGCCTCGTGGGAAAGCCACAGATCCCTGATCCACGCGAATGTAAGCGTGGCACTGCTTCTACAGCTCGGGAGGAAAGTTTACGTGCATGCCCCCCTCGAGACGAGGACTGACTCCCCTGGGGAGACTCCAGAAGTACCCCAAGATCCATGACAGCACTGGAGAGTCATCTTCAGGTTCCGGCACTGACTGCACAGAAGGTCTTACGCCCGGGATCGACGGGAGAGGAATCTCGAGAGGCCCCCGAGCAACTCGCATGGGGACTGGCCTTTCCTGAGGCCACCAGAGCGGGTCCTGAGGTCACCGTCGTAAGTCGAGAGCACCTGACGCAACACGAGAAAATCCAGGTGGTTCTCCCCTCCAGGCTAGATGAGGCCCATTTCCGCTGAGGCGTCTCGAGGCTAATCACACCTAACCTCTGGAACTTCCAAAGGGTCCTTCACACCCTTGCTGCAACTCAAGTAGTACCCCGACATACCCGTCTCCACTCTAGAGGAATCGCGAGAGTCCCGCCCACATCCAGAGGAGCCCCATTTCCGCCTCCTAGCTCGAGAGGAGGGATCCTTTCCCTGCGTGGCGGGGAAAGAATTCCCGGCATTCCCGTCGCATCTCAAGAGGAGGCCTCTCCACAGGAAAGACGAGAGGAACTCCAGGGTCGTGCCACCATTCCCCGAGTCCCCCAGATGTCTCAGTCCATTCCAGGGAAACCTGTTTTCCCTGCACTGCCTCGACTTTCAAGCCGAGGATCGACTCACACCACGGTGGCACGTGGGACAGCCCTGTGGGAAAGCCTCGTGGGAAAGCCTCGTGGAAAAGCCTCGAGGGAAAGCCCCTGATCCCTTGATCCACGAGAAGGGAAGCGTGACACTGCTGCTACAGATCGGGAGGAAAGCCCGTGCATGCCCCACTCGAGACGAGGACTGACTCCCCTGGGGAGACTCCAGAAGTACCCCAAGATCCATGCCAGAACCGGAGAGGAATACTCAGGTTCCAACACCGACTCCACACAAGGTCTTAGGCCCGGCATCGCCGTGAGAGGAATCCGAGCGGCCCCCAAACATCTCGAATGGGGACTGGCCTTTACTCAGGCCAGCAGAGCGGGTCCCTGAGGTCCCCGTCGTAAGTCGACATCACCTGCCGCAACTCGAGAAAATCCAGGAGGTTCTCCCCTCCAGGCGAGATGAGGCCCTTTTCCGCTGAGGTGTCTCGAGGCTAATCACATCTAACATCTTGAACATCCAAAGGGTCCTTCACACCCTTGCTGCAACTCAAGAAGTTCCCCGACTTACCCGTCTCCACTCGAGAGGAAGCACAAGGGTTCTGCACACATCCAGAGGAGCCCCGTTTCCGCCTCCTAGCTCGAGAGGAGGGATCCATTCCCTGCGTGGTCGGGAAAGAATTCCCTGCGTTCCCTTTGCATCTCAAGAGGAGGCCCTCTCCACAGAAAAGGCGAGAGGAACTCCAGGGTCGTGCCAGCATTCCAGAGTCCCCCAGATGTCTCACTCCATTCCAGGGAAACCTGATTTTCGTCTACTGCCTCGAATTTCAAGCCGAGGATCGACTCACACCACGGTGGCACGTGGGACAGCCCTGTGGGAAAGCCTCGTGGGAAAGCCTTGGGAAAGCCTCCTGGGAAAGCCTCGATGGAAAGCCACAGATCCCTTAATCCACACGAAGGGAAGCGCCACACTGCTGCCACAGCTCGGGAGGAAAGCAAACGTGCATGCCCCACTCGAGACGAGGACTGACTCCCCTGGGGAGACTCCAGAAGTACCCCAAGATCCATGTCAGCACTGGAGAGGAATCCTCAGGTTCCGGCACCGACTCCACTCAAGGTCTTATGCCGGGCTCCAGCCCCGGTGGATCCAGGGAATTCGAACTGTGGACGGCGTTGTCGTGGAAAGACTTGTTTATTTATTAATGTAAGATTAGATTTGGAAACTATAGTGTAGTAAGAAGATTAAGTGGAGGAAGAGGCTGAATAGCTTGGTTTACGCGGAAGGCCGATAAAATTCCACACAAGGAATTTGCACCACCTACTTTGGGCCACCGGCGCCCGCTTGAATATCTAAGGGTGCCTCGCCTTAAGCTCCCTTTCGTGCGGGTCTTAACAGCCAGGGCAAGTAAGTAGACCTTGCTAGCCCCGCACTCCAGGTGGAGATTCAGCCTGAAGTTAAAGTAAAGAGCAGAGAGAAGGAAAGGTAGAGAAGAAGAAAGAGAGAGAAAGACACGGGGGGAGCCAGAGTCCCAAGAAACCAGGCTGAGAGACTAGTTCGAGAAGCTGGTCCGAGAAACTGGCCCCCGGACCCTGGCCTCCTCCTTTATTGTTCACAAGGCCTTTTATATTTTTGATAAAACATGGAGATCAATGGATAACACAAAATTATGTAGCGTTCACAACCCAGATTCTTTCTGTATATCATTTTGTATACAAAAGGTCTCAGGTGATTTACATTATCTTCTGGCCAAGAGGCTTGTTAACACTTTTTGGCTCTCTTCCTTAATGAACGTTAATTTTGTTTCCCCTGAAGTGTTTTTCTTTAATCTGCATCTCCTTAAAGCATTAAAGTTACATCTCTATAGAACAAATGTGCAGTGGGTTATAACAAAGAAGGTACTTAACTCAAAGATATAATGTTGCTAATACCAGGTCTACTACTTGTTTTTCTATATACCAACTATATCTAAAAATAAAGGATATGAAAATTTGGCAGCAAGCATTGACCCAAAAAATGAAACTTTTAATCAGTCCTATTCTAAAGATTTTGACTCCTCGAAAGCTCCTGCATTCCTAGGATGTTTTAAGCTTCCTGTGCCTCCTGCGGTCAGGAGGCCTCAAACAATCACAAGCGCAGCTGTACGAGTCCTACAGGCAGGCTAGAAAGCCATCAGAGGGTTTTTGGATTGAAACACTCTTTCAAATGCAGAAGACTAACGCGCTGAATTGACTTTTTCCAGAAAAGGTCAGAAGAGTGAAAAAGCAGAGCACAAAAACCGGCAGATATTTGTTGGGGTACATGCTTAAAAACTTCCAGAGGGGTCCCTGAAGTCTGAGCACGCCTTGCGTATGTCAGCTTCCTTCCTCATAACCTTGTCACGGGCGGGCTTGCTCACACTGGCTCCCGGCAGTCTTAGGCCCCGGCATCGACGGGAGAGGAATCCCGAGAGGCCCCCGAGCAACTCGCATGGGGACTGGCCTTTCCTGAGGCCACCAGAGCGGGTCCCTGAGGACCCGTCGTAAGTTGAGAGCACCTGCCGCAACTCGAGAAAATCCAGGAGGTTCTCCCCTCCAGGCGAGATGAGGCCCATTTCCGCTGAGGCGTCTCGAGGCTAATCACACCTAACCTCTGGAACTTCCAAAGGGTCCTTCACACCCTTGCTGCAACTCAAGAAGTTCCGCGACATACCCGTCTCCACTCGAGAGGAAGCACGAGAGTCCCGCCCTCATCCAGAGGAGCGCTGTTTCCGCCTCCTAGCTCGAGAGGAGGGATCTTTCCCTGCGTGGTCGGGAAAGAATTCCCGGCGTTCCCGTCGCATCTCAAGAGGAGGCGCTCTCCAGAGGAAAGGCGAGAGGAACTCTAGGGTCGTGCCACCATTCCCAGAGTCCCCCAGATGTCTCAGTCCATTTAGGGAAACCTGTTTTCCCTGCACTGCCTCGACTTTCAAGCCGAGGATCGACTCACACCACGGTGGCACGTGGGACAGCCCTGTGGGAAAGCTTCGTGGGAAAGCCACAGATCCCTTGACCCACTCGACGGGAAGCGTGACACTGCTGCTAGAGCTGGGGAGGAAAGCGCACGTGCATGCCCCCACTCGAGAGGAGGACTGACTCCCCAGGGGAGACTCAGGAAGTACCGCAAGATCCATGTCAGCACTGGAGAGGAATCCTCAGGTTCCGGCACCGACTCCACACAAGGTCTTAGGCCCGGCATCGACAGGAGAGGAATCTCGAGAGGCCCCCGAGCAACTCGCTTGGGACTGGCCTTTCCTGAGGCCACCAGAGCGGTCCCTGAGGTCCCCGTCGTAAGTCGAGAGAACTGCCGCAACTCGAGAAAATCCAGGAGGTTCTCCCCTCCAGGCGAGATGAGGCCCATTTCCGCTGAGGCTCTCGAGGCTAATCACACCTAACCTCTGGAACTTCCAAAGGGTCCTTCACACCCTTGCTGCAACTCAAGAAGTTCCCCGACATACCCGTCTCCACTCGAGAGGAAGCACGAGAGTCCGCCACATCCATAGGAGCCCCGTTTCCGCCTCCTAGCGCGAGAGAAGGGATCCTTTCCCTGCCTGTTCGGAAAAGAATTCCTGGCGTTCCCGTGCATCTCAAGATGAGGTGCTCTCCACAGGAAAGGCCAGAGGAACTCCAGGGTCGTGCCACCATTACTAGAGTCCCCCAGATGTCTCCGTCCATTCCAGGGACACCTGTTTTCCCTGCACTGCCTCGACTTTCAAGCCGAGGATCGACTCACTGCACGGTGACACGTGGGACAGCCCTGTGGGAAAGCCTCTAGGGAAAGCCACAGATCCCTTGATCCACTCGTCGGGAAGCGTGA
>NW_017199724.1:0-7236 GCF_001704415.2 Capra hircus
GGTATGTCGGGAATTTCTTGAGTTGCAGCAAGGGTGTGAAGGACCCTTTGGAATTCCAGAGGTTAGGTGTGATTAGCCTCGAGACGCCTCAGCGGAAATGGTCCTCATCTCGCCTGGAGGGGAGAACCTCCTGGATTTTCTCTAGTTGCGGCAGGTTGTCTCGACTTACCACGGGGGACCTCAGGGACCCGCTCTGGTTGCCTCAGGAAAGGCCAGTCGCCTTGCGAGTTGCTCGGGGGCCTTCGGGATTCCTCTCCCCTCGATGCCGGTGCCTAAGGCCTTGTGTGGAGTCGGTGCCGGACCTGAGGATTCCTCTCCAGTGCTGACATGGATCTTTGGGAACTTCTGGAGTCTCCCCAGGGAGTCAGTCCTCGTCTCCAGTGGGGTCATGCATGTGCGCTTTCCTCCCGAGCTGTAGCAGCAGTGTCACGCTTCCCTTCGTGTGGATCAAGGGATCAGGGGCTTTCCCTCGAGGCTTTCCCACAAGTCTTTCCCAAAGGGCTGTCCCACGTGCCACCGTGGTGAGTCGATCTCGCTTGAAAGTCGAGGCAGTGTAAGAAAAACAGGATTCCCTGGAATGGACTGAGACATCTGGGGGACTCTTGGAATGGTGGCACGACCCTGGAGTTCCTCGCGCCTTTCCTGAGAAGAGCGCCTCCTCTTGAGATGCGACAGGAACACGAGGAATTCTTTCCCCACCACGCAGGGAAAGGATCCTCCTCTCGAGCTAGGAGGCGGAAACGGGGCTCTCTGGATGTGGGCGGGACTCTCGAGCTTCCTCTCGAATGGAGACGTGTATGTGGGGAACTTCTTGAGTTGCAGCAAGGGTGTGAAGGACCCTTTGGAAGTTCCAGAGGTTCAGTGTGATTAGACTCGAGACCCCTCAGGGGAAAAGGGCCTCATCTCCCCTGGAGGGGAGAACCTCCTGAATTGTGTCGACTTACGGCAGGTGCTCTTGACTTACGACGGGGACATCAGGGACCCGCTCTGGTGGCCTCAGGAAAGGCCAGTCCCCATGCGAGTTGCTCGGGGGCCTCTCGGGATTCCTCTCCCTTCGATGCCGGGGCTTAAGACCTTGTGTGGAGTCGGTGCCGGAACCTGAGGATTCCTCTCCAGTGCTGACATGGATCTTGGGGTACTTCTGGAGTCTCCCCAGGGGAGTCAGTCCTCGTCTCTAGTGGGCGTCTTCACATGCGCTTTCTTCTCGAGCTGTAGTAGCAGTGTCATGCTTCCCTCGCGTAGATCAAGGGATCTGACTTTTTCCCTTTGAGGCTTTCCCACGAGGCTTTCCCACAGGGCTGTCCCACGTGCCACCGTGGTGTGAGTCGATCCTCGGCTTGAAAGTCGAGGCAGTGGAGGGAAAAAGGTTTCCCTGGAATGGACTGAGACATCTGGGGGACTCGGGGAATGGTGGCACGACCCTGGAGTTCCTCTCGCCTTTCCTGTGGAAAGCGCCTCCTCTTGAGATGCGACAGGAACGACGGGAATTCTTTCCCACCACGAAGGGAAAGGATCCCTCCTCTCGAGCTAGGAGGCGGAAACGAGGCTCCTCTGGATGTGGGCGTAACTCTCGTGCTTCCACTCGGGTGGGACGGGTATGTCGCGGAACTTCTTGAGTTGTAGCAAGGGTGTGAAGAACCCTTTGGAAGTTCCAGATGTTAGGTGTGATTAGCTCGAGACGCCTCAGCGGAAATGGGCCTCATCTCGCCTGGAGGGGAGAACCTCCTGGATTGTCTCGAGTTGCGGCAGTGCTCTCGACTTATGACGGGACTCAGGACCCGCTCTGGTGGCCTCAGGAAAGGCCAGTCCCATGCGAGTTGCTCGGGGGCCTCTCAGGATTCTCTCCCCGGGATGCCGGGCCTAAGATCTTGTGTAGAGTTGTTGCCGGAACCTGAGCATTCCTCTCCAGTGCTGACATGGATCTTGGGTACTTCTGGAGTCTCCTCAGGGGAGTCAGTCCTCGTCTCGAGTGGGGCATGCACGTGCGCTTTCTCCGAGCTGTAGCAGCAGTGTCGCACTTCCTTCGCGTGGATCAAGGGAACTGTGGCTTTCCCTCGAGGCTTTCCACGAGGGTTTCCACGAGGCTTTCCCACAGGGCTGTCCCACGTGACACCGTGGTGTGAGTCGATCCTTGGTTGAAAGTCAAGGAAGTGCAGGGAAAACAGGTTTCCCTGGAATGGACTGAGTCATTTGGGGAACTCTGGAATGGTGGCACGACCCTGGAGTTCCTCTCGCCTTTCCTGTGGAGAGCACCTCCTCTTGAGATGCGACGGGAACGCGGGGAATTCTTCCCGAACACGCAGGAAGGATCCTCTCTCGATCCATTAGGTGGAAACGTGGCTCCTCTGGATTTGGGGGGACTCTCGTGATTCCTCTCGAGTGGAGAGGGTATGTCGGGGAACTTCTTGAGTTGAAGCAAGGGTGTGAAGGACCTTTGGAAGTTCCAGAGGTTAGGAGTGATTAGCCTCGAGACGCCTCAGCGGAAATGGCCTAATCTCGCCTGGAGGGGAGAACTCCTGGATTTTCTCGAGTTGCGGAAAGTGCTCTCGACTTTCGACGGGACCACAGGGTCCCGCTCTGGTGGCCTCAGGAAAGGCAGTCCCATGCGAGTTGCTCGGGGCCTCTCGGATTCCTCTCCCGTCGATGCGGGCCTAAGACCTCGTGACGAGTTGGTGCCGGTACCTGAGCATTCCTCTCCAAGCTGACATGGATCTGGGGTACTTCTGGAGTCTCCCAGGGGAGTCAGTCTCGTCTCGAGTGGCGGCATGCAGTTCGATTCCCTCCGAGCTGTAGCAGCAGTGTCACGCTTCCCGTCGAGTGATCAAGGGATCAGTGTCTTTCCCTTGAGGCTATTCCATGAGGCTTTCCCAGGAGTCTTTCCCACAGGGCTGTCCACGTTCCACCGTGGTGTGAGTCGATCCTCGCATGAAATCGAGGCAGTGCAGGGAAAACAGTTTTCCTGAATGGACTGAGACATCTGGGACTCTGGAATGGTGGCACGACCCTGGAGTTCCTCTCGCCTTTCCTGTGGAGAGCGCCTCCTCTTGAGATGTGACAGCAAGGCCAGGAATTCTTTCCGACCACACAGGGAAAGGATCCCTCCTCTCGAGTTATGAGGCGAAACGGGGCTCTCTGGATTTGGGCGGGACTCTCTCGCTTCCTCTCGAGTGGAGACGGTATGTCGGGAACTTTTTGAGTTGCAGCAAGGGTGTGAAGGACCCTTTGGAAGTTCCAGAGGTTAGGTGTGATTAGCCTCGAGACTCCTCAGAGAAATGGGCCTCATCACGCCTGGCGGGGAGAACTCCTGGTTGCTCTCGAGTTGGGTTGGTGCTCTCCACTTACCACGGTGTCTCAAGACCCGCTTTTGGTGGCCTCAGGAAAGGCAAGTCCCCATGCGAGTTGCTCGGGGACACTCGAGATTCCTCTTCTGTCGATCCCGGGGCCTAAGATCTTGTGTGGAGTCGGTTCAGAACCTGAGGATTCCTCTCCAGTGTTGACATGGACCTTGGGTACTTCTGGAATCTACTGAGGGGAGTCAGTCCTCGTCTCGAGTGGGGGCATGCACGTGCACTTTCCTCCGAGCTGTAGCAGCAGTGTCACGGTCCTTAGTGTGGATCAAGTGATTGTGGCTTTCCACGAGGCTTTCCACGAGGCTTCCCACAGGCTGTCCCACTGCCCCTGGGTGAGTCGATCCTCGGCTGAACGTCGAGGCAGTGCAGGGAAAACAGGTTCCCTGAATGGACTGAGACATCTGGGGGACCTTGGGAATGGTGATCGACACTGGAGTTCTCTCGCTTTCCTGTGAGAGCGCCTCCTCTTGAGATGCGACGGAACGCCGGGAATTCTTTCCCGACGACATAGGGAAAGATCCCTCCTCTCGAGCTAGGAGGCGGAAACGGGCTCCTCTGGATGTGGGCGGGACTCTCGTGCTTCCTCTCGAGTGGAGACGGTATGTCGGGAACTTCTTGAGTTGCAGCAAGGGTGTGAAGGACCCTCTGGAAGTTCCAGAGGTTAGGTGTGATTAGCTCGAGACCTCAGCGGAATGGCTCATCTCGCCTGGAGGGAGAACCTCTTGGATTTCTCGAGTGGCGGCAGGTGCTCTCGACTTAAGACGGGATGTCAGGGAGCCGCTCTGGTGGCCATGAAAGGCCAGTCCCATGCGAGTAGCTCTGGGGCCTCTCGGGATTCCTCTCCCGTCGATGCCGGGCCTAAGACCTGTGTGGATCGGTGCCGGAAACTGAGTATTCCTCTCCAGTGCTGACATGGATCTTGGGGACTTCTGGAGTCTCCCAGGGGAGTCAGTCCTCGTTCGAGTGGGGCATGCACGTGCGCTTCCTCCGAGCTGTAGCAGCACTGTATGCTTCCTTAGCCTGGATCAAGGATCTAGCTTTCCCCGAGGCTTTCCCACGAGGCTTTCCCACAGGCTCCCACTGTCCCATGTGCCACGTGGTGTGAGTCGATCTCGGCTTGAAAGTCAGCAGTGCAGGGAAAACAGGTTTCCCTGAAATGAGTGAGACATCTGGCGAACTCTGTGAATGTGGCACGACCCTGGAGTTCCTCTCGCCTTTCCTGTGGAGAGCGCCTCCTCTTGAGATGCGACGGGAATGCCGGAATTCTTTCGCCGACCACGCAGGGAAAGATCACTTCTTTCGAGCTAGCAGGGGGAAACGGGGCTCCTCTGGATGTGGGCGGGACTCTCGTGCTTCCTCTCGAGTGGAGACGGGTATGTCGGGGAACTTCTTGAGTTGCAGCAAGGGTGTGAAGGACCCTTTGGAGCTTCCAGAGGTTAAGTGTGAATAGCCTCGAGACGCCGCAGCGGAAATGGGCCTCATCTCGCCTGGAGGGGGAGAACCTCCTGGATTTTCTAGAGTTGCTGCAGGTGCTCTCGACTTACGACGGGACCTCAGGGACCCGCTCTGCTCGCCTCAGGAAAGGCCTGTCCCCATGCGAGTTGCTCGGGGGCCTCTATTGATTCCTCTCCCGTCTATGCCGGGGGCCTGAGACCTTGTGTGGAGTCGGTGCCGGAACCTGAGGATTCCTCTCCAGTTCTGACATGGATCTTTGGGTACATCTGGAGTCTCCCAGGGGAGTCAGTCCTCGTCGCGAGTGTGGCGTGCACGTGCGCTTTCCTCCCGAGCTTTAGCAGCAGTGTCACGCTTCCCTTTGCGTGGATCCAGGGATCTGTGGCTTTCTCTGTAGGCTTTCCCACGAGGCTTTCCCACTAGGCTTTTCACAGGCTGTCCCTCGTGCCACCGAGGTCTGAGTCGATCCTCGGCTTGAAAGTCGAGGCATTGGGGGGAAAACAGGTTTCCGTGGAATCGACTGACACATCTGGGGCTCTGGGAATGTGGCACGACCCTGAGTTCCTCTCGCCTTTCCTGTGGAGAGCGCCTCTTCTTGAGATGCGACGGGATCGCCGGAAATTCTTTCCCGACCACGCAGGGAAAGGATCCCTCCTCTCGAGCTATGAGACTGAAACGGGGCTCTTCTGGTTGTGGGCGGGACCCTTGTGCTTCCATTCGAGTGAAAACGGGTATGTCGGGGAACTTATTGAGTTGCAGCAAGGTGTGAAGGGCCCTTTGGAAGTTCCAGAGGTTAGGAGTGATTAGCCTCGAGACGCCTCAGCGGAAATGGGCCTAATCTCGCCTGGAGGGGAGAACCTCCTGGATTTTCTCGAGTTGCGGAAAGTGCTCTCGACTTTCGACGGGGACCACAGGGTCCCGCTCTGGTGGCCTCAGGAAAGGCCAGTCCCCATGCGAGTTGCTCGGGGGCCTCTCGGGATTCCTCTCCCGTCGATGCCGGGGCCTAAGACCTCGTGACGAGTTGGTGCCGGTACCTGAGCATTCCTCTCCAAGCTGACATGGATCTTGGGGTACTTCTGGAGTCTCCCCAGGGGAGTCAGTCCTCGTCTCGAGTGCGGCATGCAGTTCGATTCCTCCCGAGCTGTAGCAGCAGTATCACGCTTCCCGTCGAGTGGATAAAGGGATCAGTGTCTTTCCCTTGAGGCTATTCCATGAGGCTTTCCCAGGAGTCTTTCCCACAGGGCTGTCCCACGTTCCACCGTGGTGTGAGTCGATCCTCGGCATGAAATCGAGGCAGTGCAGGGAAAACAGTTTTCCCTGGAATGGACTGAGACATCTGTGGGACTCTGGAATGGTGGCACGACCCTGGAGTTCCTCTCGCCTTTCCTGTGGAGAGCGCCTCCTCTTGAGATGTGACAGCAAGGCCAGGAATTCTTTCCCGACCACACAGGGAAAGGATCCCTCCTCTCGAGTTATGAGGCGAAACGGGGCTCCTCTGGATTTGGGCGGGACTCTCTCGCTTCCTCTCGAGTGGAGACGGGTATGTCGGGGAACTTTTGAGAGTTGCAGCAAGGGTGTGAAGGACCCTTTGGAAGTTCCAGAGGTTAGGTGTGATTAGCCTCGAGACTCCTCAGAGGAAATGGGCCTCATCACGCCTGGCGGGGAGAACCTCCTGGTTGCTCTCGAGTTGGGGTTGGTGCTCTCCACTTACCACGGTGTCCTCAGAGACCCGCTTTGGTGGCCTCAGGAAAGGCAAGTCCCCATGCGAGTTGCTCGGGGGACACTCGAGATTCCTCTTCTGTCGATCCGGGGCCTAAGATCTTGTGTGGAGTCGGTTCAGAACCTGAGGATTCCTCTCCAGTGTTGACATGGACCTTGGGGGTACTTCTGGAATCTACTGAGGGGAGTCAGTCCTCGTCTCGAGTGGGGGCATGCACGTGCACTTTCCTCCCGAGCTGTAGCAGCAGTGTCACGGTCCCTTAGTGTGGATCAAGGGATATGTGGCTTTCCCACGAGGCTTTCCCACGAGGCTTTCCCACAGAGCTGTCCCACGTGCCACCGTGGGTGAGTCGATCCTCGGCTTGAACGTCGAGGCAGTGCAGGGAAAACAGGTTTCCCTGGAATGGACTGAGACATCTGGGGGACTCTGGGAATGGTGATACGACACTGGAGTTCTTCTCGCTTTCCTGTGGGAGAGCGCCTCCTCTTGAGATGCGACGGGAACGCCGGGAATTCTTTCCCGACGACATAGGGAAAGGAATCCCTCCTCTGGAGCTAGGGAGGCGGAAACGGGGCTCCTTGGATGTGGCGGGACTCTCGTGCTTCCTCTCGAGTGGAGACGGTATGTCGGGGAACTTCTTGAGTTGCAGCAAGGGTGTGAAGGACCCTCTGGAAGTTCCAGAGGTTAGGTGTGATTAGCATCGAGAGCCCTCAG
>NW_017199725.1:0-7236 GCF_001704415.2 Capra hircus
GTGCCAGAATCTTCTGCCAGAGCTGAACCTGCTCCTTCCTGGAGAGGCAGCCTAAAAGCAAGGCAAGTCTGGGCAAGGCTAGCCCCCGGCAGAGCAGCCTCGCGCCAGGAACTCTGCCAGATCGGGGCTCTGAGCAGAGCTAGAGCTCTGCCGTACTGGAGGCGCACTTAGCTCCGTGCAAGCAGGGCTTTCAACTTGACGGGGCTGGGCTGCCTCCTCTTCCCCGAGGAGGCTCGCTTCCCTGCTGGCTGTGCACTCGCCTATCAGGCGGGGGCGCAGGGCTCCTCCAGCAGGTCTTGCCTCAGGGGCTGCTTCCCCTGAGTTGGGGCTGTGGGCAGGAACCCAGACACGCAGGATCAGGCCCCAAACACCTGCACATGTCTCTGCTGGGGAGGAGAGTGCTAGGGAACCTACGTCTGTCATACACTTTCTGGGCACCCAAGGAATCAGCCTCCGTGTGTGCGGGGCTGAAAACCCCAGCCAGGGGCCCTGGGAGCCTGGTGCTCTCGGTGCGGCGCTGATTCTAGGCGGCCTAGAAACCGCTGGAGGAGCCCTGCAGTTGCCCTTCCCTTCCCTCTGACAGAGCTCTCACTGCTGAAGCCCTTGGCAGTGTGCAACCCACCACCCCCTAAGCCCTCCCCAACGACGCCTGGCACCTATGTGCAAAGGCAAGGCAGGATTGGAGCTGAGGCAAGGAAGGCACCAGTGGCGTCTCCCAGGCTCGCTCAGACAGCTCCTTCCTGGGAGGGAGCCTAAAAGCAAGGCAAGTCTGGGCAAGGCGAGCCCCCGCCGAGCAGCCTCGCGCCAGAAACTCTGCCAGATCGGGGCTCTGAGCAGAGCTAGAGCTCTGCCGTACTGGAGGCCCACTTAGCTCCGTGCAAGCAGGGCTTTCCTCTTGACTGGGCTCGGCTGCCTCCTCTTCTCCCGAGGAGGCTCGCTACACTGCTGGCTGTGCTCTCGCCTATCAGGCGGGCGCGCAGGGCTCCTCCAGCAGGTCTTGCCTCAGGGGCTGCTTCCCCTGAGTTGAGGCTGTGGGCGGGAACCCAGACACGCAGGATAAGGCCCCAACCACCTGCACATGTCTCTGCTGGGGAGGAGAGTGCTAGGGAACCTACGTCTCTCACACACTTTCTAGGCACCCACGGAGTCAGCCTCTGGGAGTGTGGGGATGCAAAACCCAGCCAGGGGCCCTTGGAACCTGGTGCTCTCCGTGCGGAGCTTTGTCTGGGCGGCCAAGGAACCGCTGAAGGAGCCCTGCTGTTGCCCTTCGCTTCCCTCTGACAGAGCTTTCACTGCTGGAGCCCTTGGCAGTGTGCAACCCACCAGCCCCTAAGCCCTCCTCAAGGACGCTTGGGACCTAAGTGCAAAGGCAAGGCAGGGGTAGAGCTGAAGCCAGGAAGGCGCCAGTGGCGTTTCCGAGCCTCACACAGCCTGCTCCTTCCTGGGGAGGGAGCCTTAAAGCAAGGCAAGTCTGCGCAAGGCTCGCCTATGGCAGAGCATCTTGGTGCCAGGAACTCTGCCAGATCGGGCCTCTGAACAGAGCTAGAGATCTGCCGTACTGGAGTCGCACTTAGCTTCGTGTAAGCAGGGATTTCAGCTTGACGGGGACTTGCTGCCTCCTCTTCCCCCGAGGAGGCTCGCTTCCCTGCTGGCTGTGCACTCGCCTATCAGGCGGGGGCGCAGGGCTCCTCCAGCAGGTCTTGCCTCAGGGGCTGCTTCCCCTGAGTTGGGGCTGTGGGCAGGAACCCAGACACGCAGGATCAGGCCCCAAACACCTGCACATGTCTCTGCTGGGGAGGAGAGTGCTAGGGAACCTACGTCTGTCATACACTTTCTGGGCACCCAAGGAATCAGCCTCCGTGTGTGCGGGGCTGAAAACCCCAGCCAGGGGCCCTGGGAGCCTGGTGCTCTCCGTGTGGCGCTGAATCTGGGCGGCCAAGCAACCGCTGGAGGAGCCCTGCAGTTGCCCTTCCCTTCCCTCTGACAGAATTCTCACTGCTGGAGCCCTTGGCAGTGTGCAACCCACCAGCCCCTAAGCTCTCCTTAAGGAGGACTGGGACCTAAGTGCAAAGGCAAGGCAGGATTGGAGCTGAGGCAAGAAAGGCGCCAGTGGCGACTCCCAGGCTCCTGCTGCCTGCTCCTTCCTGGAGAGGCAGCCTAAAAGCAAGGCAAGTCTGGGCAAGGCTAGCCCCGGCAGAGCAGCCTCGCGCCAGGAACTCTGCCAGATCGGGGCTCTGAGCAGAGCTAGAGCTCTGCCGTACTGGAGGCGCACTTAGCTCCGTGCAAGCAGGGCTTTCAACTTGACGGGGCTGGGCTGCCTCCTCTTCCCCCGAGGAGGCTCGCTTCCCTGCTGGCTGTGCACTCGCCTATCAGGCGGGGCGCAGGGCTCCTCCAGCAGGTCTTGCCTCAGGGGCTGCTTCCCCTGAGTTGGGGCTGTGGGCAGGAACCCAGACACGCAGGATCAGGCCCCAACCACCTGCACATGTCTCTGCTGGGGAGGAGAGTGCTAGGGAACCTACGTCTGTCATACACTTTCTGGCACCCAAGGAATCAGCCTCCGTGTGTGCGGGGCTGAAAACCCCAGCCAGGGGCCCTGGGAGCCTGGTGCTCTCGTGCGGCGCTGATTCTAGGCGGCCTAGAAACCGCTGGAGGAGCCCTGCAGTTGCCCTTCCCTTCCCTCTGACAGAGCTCTCACTGCTGAAGCCCTTGGCAGTGTGCAACCCACCACCCCTAAGCCCTCCCCAACGACGCCTGGCACCTATGTGCAAAGGCAAGGCAGGATTGGAGCTGAGGCAAGGAAGGCACCAGTGGCGTCTCCCAGGCTCGCTCAGACAGCTCCTTCCTGGGGAGGGAGCCTAAAAGCAAGGCAAGTCTGGGCAAGGCGAGCCCCCGGCCGAGCAGCCTCGCGCCAGAAACTCTGCCAGATCGGGGCTCTGAGCAGAGCTAGAGCTCTGCCGTACTGGAGGCCCACTTAGCTCCGTGCAAGCAGGGCTTTCCTCTTGACTGGGCTCGGCTGCCTCCTCTTCTCCCGAGGAGGCTCGCTACACTGCTGGCTGTGCTCTCGCCTATCAGGCGGGGCGCGCAGGGCTCCTCCAGCAGGTCTTGCCTCAGGGGCTGCTTCCCCTGAGTTGGGCTGTGGGCGGGAACCCAGACACGCAGGATAAGGCCCCAACCACCTGCACATGTCTCTGCTGGGGAGGAGAGTGCTAGGGAACCTACGTCTCTCACACACTTTCTAGGCACCCACGGAGTCAGCCTCTGGGAGTGTGGGGATGCAAAACCCAGCCAGGGGCCCTTGGAACCTGGTGCTCTCCGTGCGGAGCTTTGTCTGGGCGGCCAAGGAACCGCTGAAGGAGCCCTGCTGTTGCCCTTCGCTTCCCTCTGACAGAGCTTTCACTGCTGGAGCCCTTGGCAGTGTGCAACCCACCAGCCCCTAAGCCCTCCTCAAGGACGCTTGGGACCTAAGTGCAAAGGCAAGGCAGGGTAGAGCTGAAGCCAGGAAGGCGCCAGTGGCGTTTCCGAGCCTCACACAGCCTGCTCCTTCCTGGGGAGGGAGCCTTAAAGCAAGGCAAGTCTGCGCAAGGCTCGCCTATGGCAGAGCATCTTGGTGCCAGGAACTCTGCCAGATCGGGCCTCTGAACAGAGCTAGAGATCTGCCGTACTGGAGTCGCACTTAGCTCCGTGCAAGCAGGGATTTCAGCTTGACGGGCTTGCTGCCTCCTCTTCCCGAGGAGGCTCGCTTCCTGCTGGCTGTGCACTCGCCTATCAGGCGGGGGCGCAGGGCTCCTCCAGCAGGTCTTGCCTCAGGGGCTGCTTCCCCTGAGTTGGGGCTGTGGGCAGGAACCCAGACACGCAGGATCAGGCCCCAAACACCTGCACATGTCTCTGCTGGGGAGGAGAGTGCTAGGGAACCTACGTCTCTCACACACTTTCTGGCACCCAAGGAATCAGCCTCTGGTGTGTGGGGCTGAAAACCCAGCCAGGGGCCTTGGAACCTGGTGCTCTCCGTGCGGAGCTGTCTGGGCGGCCAAGGAACCGCTGAGGAGCCCTGCAGTTGCCCTTCCTTCCCTCTGACAGAGCTTTCACTGCTGGAGCCCTTGGCAGTGTGCAACCCACCAGCCCTAAGCCCTCCTCAAGGACGCTGGGACCTAAGTGCAAAGGCAAGGCAGGGGTAGAGCTGAGCCAGGAAGGCGCCAGTGCCGAGCCTCAGCTGCTCCTTCCTGGGGAGGGAGCCTTAAAGCAAGGCAAGTCTGCGCAAGGCCGCCTGGCAGAGCAGGCCAGGAACTCTGCCAGATCGGCCTCTGAACAGAGCTAGAGCTCTGCCGTACTGGAGTCCGCACTTAGCTTCGTGCAAGCAGGATTTCAGCTTGACGGGGCTTGCTGCCTCCTCTTCCCCCGAGGAGGCTCGCTTCCCTGCTGGCTGTGCACTCGCCTATCAGGCGGGGGCGCAGGGCTCCTCCAGCAGGTCTTGCCTCAGGGGCTGCTTCCCCTGAGTTGGGGCTGTGGGCGGGAACCCAGACACGCAGGATCAGGCCCCAAACCCTGCACATGTCTCTGCTGGGGAGGAGAGTGCTAGGGAACCTACGTCTGTCATACACTTTCTGGGCACCCAAGTCAGCCTCCGTGTGTGCGGGGCTGAAAACCCCAGCCAGGGGCCCTGGGAGCCTGGTGCTCTCCGTGTGGCGCTGAATCTGGGCGGCCAAGCAACCGCTGGAGGAGCCCTGCAGTTGCCCTTCCCTTCCCTCTGACAGAATTCTCACTGCTGGAGCCCTTGGCAGTGTGCAACCCACCAGCCCCTAAGCTCTCCTTAAGGAGGACTGGGACCTAAGTGCAAAGGCAAGGCAGGATTGGAGCTGAGGCAAGAAAGGCGCCAGTGGCGACTCCCAGGCTCCTGCTGCCTGCTCCTTCCTGGAGAGGCAGCCTAAAAGCAAGGCAAGTCTGGGCAAGGCTAGCCCCGGCAGAGCAGCCTCGCGCCAGGAACTCTGCCAGATCGGGGCTCTGAGCAGAGCTAGAGCTCTGCCGTACTGGAGGCGCACTTAGCTCCGTGCAAGCAGGGCTTTCAACTTGACGGGGCTGGGCTGCCTCCTCTTCCCCGAGGAGGCTCGCTTCCCTGCTGGCTGTGCACTCGCCTATCAGGCGGGGGCGCAGGGCTCCTCCAGCAGGTCTTGCCTCAGGGGCTGCTTCCCCTGAGTTGGGGCTGTGGGCAGGAACCCAGACACGCAGGATCAGGCCCCAACACCTGCACATGTCTCTGCTGGGGAGGAGAGTGCTAGGGAACCTACGTCTGTCATACACTTTCTGGGCACCCAAGGAATCAGCCTCCGTGTGTGCGGGGCTGAAAACCCCAGCCAGGGGCCCTGGGAGCCTGGTGCTCTCGGTGCGGCGCTGATTCTAGGCGGCCTAGAAACCGCTGGAGGAGCCCTGCAGTTGCCCTTCCCTTCCCTCTGACAGAGCTCTCACTGCTGAAGCCCTTGGCAGTGTGCAACCCACCACCCCCTAAGCCTCCCCAACGACGCCTGGCACCTATGTGCAAAGGCAAGGCAGGATTGGAGCTGAGGCAAGGAAGGCACCAGTGGCGTCTCCAGGCTCGCTCAGACAGCTCCTTCCTGGGGAGGGAGCCTAAAAGCAAGGCAAGTCTGGCAAGGCGAGCCCCCGGCCGAGCAGCCTCGCGCCAGAAACTCTGCCAGATCGGGGCTCTGAGCAGAGCTAGAGCTCTGCCGTACTGGAGGCCCACTTAGCTCCGTGCAAGCAGGGCTTTCCTCTGACTGGGCTCGGCTGCCTCCTCTTCTCCGAGGAGGCTCGCTACACTGCTGGCTGTGCTCTCGCCTATCAGGCGGGCGCGCAGGGCTCCTCCAGCAGGTCTTGCCTCAGGGGCTGCTTCCCCTGAGTTGAGGCTGTGGGCGGAACCCAGACACGCAGGATAAGGCCCCAACCACCTGCACATGTCTCTGCTGGGGAGGAGAGTGCTAGGGAACCTACGTCTCTCACACACTTTCTAGGCACCCACGGAGTCAGCCTCTGGAGTGTGGGATGCAAAACCCAGCCAGGGGCCCTTGGAACCTGGTGCTCTCCGTGCGGAGCTTTGTCTGGGCGGCCAAGGAACCGCTGAAGGAGCCCTGCTGTTGCCCTTCGCTTCCCTCTGACAGAGCTTTCACTGCTGGAGCCCTTGGCAGTGTGCAACCCACCAGCCCCTAAGCCCTCCTCAAGGACGCTTGGGACCTAAGTGCAAAGGCAAGGCAGGGGTAGAGCTGAAGCCAGGAAGGCGCCAGTGGCGTTTCCGAGCCTCACACAGCCTGCTCCTTCCTGGGGAGGGAGCCTTAAAGCAAGGCAAGTCTGCGCAAGGCTCGCCTATGGCAGAGCATCTTGGTGCCAGGAACTCTGCCAGATCGGGCCTCTGAACAGAGCTAGAGATCTGCCGTACTGGAGTCGCACTTAGCTTCGTGTAAGCAGGGATTTCAGCTTGACGGGACTTGCTGCCTCCTCTTCCCCCGAGGAGGCTCGCTTCCCTGCTGGCTGTGCACTCGCCTATCAGGCGGGGGCGCAGGGCTCCTCCAGCAGGTCTTGCCTCAGGGGCTGCTTCCCCTGAGTTGGGGCTGTGGGCAGGAACCCAGACACGCAGGATCAGGCCCCAAACACCTGCACATGTCTCTGCTGGGGAGGAGAGTGCTAGGGAACCTACGTCTGTCATACACTTTCTGGGCACCCAAGGAATCAGCCTCCGTGTGTGCGGGGCTGAAAACCCCAGCCAGGGGCCCTGGGAGCCTGGTGCTCTCCGTGTGGCGCTGAATCTGGGCGGCCAAGCAACCGCTGGAGGAGCCCTGCAGTTGCCCTTCCCTTCCCTCTGACAGAATTCTCACTGCTGGAGCCCTTGGCAGTGTGCAACCCACCAGCCCTAAGCTCTCCTTAAGGAGGACTGGACCTAAGTGCAAAGGCAAGGCAGGATTGGAGCTGAGGCAAGAAGGCGCCAGTGGCGACTCCCAGGCTCCTGCTGCCTGCTCTTCCTGGAGAGGCAGCCTAAAAGCAAGGCAAGTCTGGGCAAGGCTAGCCCCCGGCAGAGCAGCCTCGCGCCAGGAACTCTGCCAGATCGGGGCTCTGAGCAGAGCTAGAGCTCTGCCGTACTGGAGGCGCACTTAGCTCCGTGCAAGCAGGGCTTTCAAACTTGACTGGGCTGGGCTGCCTCCTCTTCCCCGAGGAGGCTCGCTTCCCTGCTGGCTGTGCACTCGCATATCAGGCGGG
>NW_017199726.1:0-7235 GCF_001704415.2 Capra hircus
AATTGTATCTCATACCTTCTTCCACTAGAAGGGACAACAATCATATTTCTGAGATCACAGATCTCCATGGTTCTGCTGCTTAATAACTTTATGATCTTGGTAATTTGCTTAAGGTCTCTGTGTCTCATTTTAAGGTCTCATTTTCTTCACTTTAAAAGTGGCGAATAATAATAGTACCATTTTATAGGTTCAGTCAGTTCAGTTCAGTTCAGTCACTCAGTCGTGTCCGACTCTTTGCGACCCATGATCGCAGCACGCCAGGCCTACCTGTCCATCACCAACTCCTGGAGTTCACTCAGACTCACGTCCATCGATTCAGTGATGCCTTCCACCATCTCATCCTCTGTCGTCCCCTTCTCCTCCTGCCCCCAATCCCTCCCAGCATCACAGTCTTTTCCAATGAGTCAACTCTTCGCATGAGGTGGCCAAATTACTGGAGCTTCAGCTTTAGCATCAGTCCTTTCAAAGAAATCCCAGGGCTGATCTCCCTCAGAATGGACTGGTTGGATCTCCTTGCAGTCCAAGGACTCTCAAGAGTCTCCTCCAACACCACAGTTCAAAAGCATCAATTCTTCAGTGCTCAGCCTTCTTCACAGTCCAACTCTCACATCCGTACATGACCACAGGAAAAACCATAGCCTTGACTAGATGACCTTAGTTGGCCAAAGTAATGTCTCTGCTTTTGAAATATACTATCTAGGTGGTTATATGTTAGTTGTATATGGCATCAGAACAGCTCAGCCAGAAGCATACTTTGTCAGTATTGTTACCTTTTAATCGATGAATTTAATGTCTTGGCCCCTATGCACTTAATGAAGCAGTACTTTTTGCATTACTTATAGTTTGTACCATATTTAGCCTATGCCTTTCCTGTATTAGATTTGCTTTGGCATCTTAAGTTGTCTCCTCTTCCCACTCGTCATCCTCCTCTTCTTCTGTTCCTCTATCTTCTTTTTCTCTTCTTCCTGTTCCTCTTTCCTCATTCTTTCGGGAATTTAAAGTCTGATGGCACAAGTTGTGTGTTTTTTCAAGCTTATGAGGTACAATTGTTGGGCAATGCTACAAAACAGGGCTTGATTAATTATTGGTGGATTTTCTGGACTTGAGAAAATGATTAAAAATGTTAATAAGTAGGATTAATTTCAAAAAAAAGAAAACTACAGGCCAATATCTCTGATGAACATAGATGCAGAAATCCTTAAGCAATCAGAATCCAAACAACACATTAAAAAAGATCATATCAAGTGGGCTTTATCCCAGGGATGCAAGGATTCTTCAATATCCACAAATCAATCAATGTAATACACCACATTAACAAATTGAAAAATAAAAGCCATATGATTATCTCAATAGATGCAGAAAAAGCCTTTGACAAAATTCAACATCCGTTTATGATAAAAACTCTCAGAAAGCAGGAATAGAAGAAACATACCTCAACATAATAAAAGCTATGTATACGAAAACCCACAGCAAACATTATCGCCAGTGCTGAAAAACTGAAAGCATTTCCCCTAAAGTCAGGAACAAGACAAGGGTGTCCACTCTCACCACTACTATTCAACATAGTTTTGGAATTTTGGCCACAGCAATCAGAGCAGAAAAAGAAATAAAAGGAATTCAAATTGGAAAAGAAAATCTCACTGTTTGCAGATGACATGATCCTCTACATAGAAAACCCTAAAGACTCCACCAGAATTTACTAGAGCTAATCAATGAATATACTAAAGTTGCAGGATATAAAGTCAATGCACAGAAATCCCTTGCATTCCTATACACTAATAATGAGAAAATAGAAAGAGAAATTAAGGAAACAATTCCATTCACCATTGCAACAAAAGATTAGAATACTTTGGAATGTATCTACCTAAAGAAATAAAAGACCTATATATAGAAAACTATAAAACACTGGTCAAGGAAATCAAAGAGGACACTAATAGATGGAGAAATATACCGTATTCGTGGATCGGAAGAATCAACATAGTGAAAATGAGGATACTATCCAAAGCAATCTATAGATTCAATGCAATCCCTATCAAACTACCAACGGTATTTTTCACAGAGCTAGAACAATAATTTCACAATTTGTATGGATATCCAAAACCTTGAATAGCCAAAGCAATTTTGAGAAAGAAGAATGGAACTGGAGGAATCAACCTGCCTGACTTCAGGCTCTACTACAAAGCCACAGTCATCAAGACAGTATGGTACTGGCACAAAGACAGAAATATAGATTAATGGAACAAAATAGAAAGCCCAGATATAAACCCACGCACCCCATGGACACCTTATCTTTGACAAAGGAGGCAAAAATATACAATGGATTAAAGACAATCTCTTTAACAAGTGGTGCTGGGAAAAGTGGTCAACCACTTGTAAAAGAATGAAACTAGAACACTTTCTAACACCATACACAAAAATAAACTCAAAACGGATGAAAGATCTAAACGTAAGACCAGAAACTATAAAACTCCTAGAGGAGAACATTAGGCAAAACACTGTCTGACATAAATCACAGCAGGATCCTCTATGACCCACCTCCCAGAATACTGGAAATAAAAACAAAAAATAAACAAATGGGACCTAATTAAAATTAAAAGCTTCTGCACAACAAAGAAACTATAAGCAAGGTAAAAGACAGCTTTCAGAATGGGAGAAAAATAATACCATTGAAGCAACTGACAAAGATTAATCTCAGCAATATACAAGCAAATCCTGCTGCTCAATTCCAGAAAAATAAATGACCCCAATCAAAATATGGACCAAAGAACTAAACAGACATTTCTCCAAAGAAGACATATAGATGGCTAACAAACACATGAAAAGATGCTCAACATCACTCATTATCAAAGAAATGCAAATCAAAACCACAATGAGGTACCATTTCATGCCAGTCAGAATGGCTGCTATCCAAAAGTCTACAAGCAATAAATGCTGGAGAGGGTGTGGAGAAAAGGGAACCCTCTTACACTGTTGATGGGAATGCAAACTAGTACAGCCACTATGGAGAACAGCGTGGAGATTCCTTAAAAAACTGGAAATAGAACTGCCTTATGACCCTGCAATCCCACTTCTGGGCATACACACTGAGGAAACCAGAATTGAAAGAGACACGTGTACCCTCAATGTTCATTGCAGCACTGTTCATAATAGCCAGGACATGGAAGCAACCTAGATGTCCATCAGCAGATGAATGGATAAGAAAGCTGAGGTATATATACACAATGGAATATTACTCAGCCATTAAAAAGAATACATTTGAATCAGTTCTAATGAGGTGGATGAAACTGGAGCTGATTATACAGAGTGAAGTAAGCCAGAAAGAAAAACACCAATACAGTAAACCAATGCATATATATGGAATTTAGAAAGATGGTAACGATAACCCTATATGCGAGAAGGCAAAAGCGACACAGATGTATAGAACAGTCCTTTGGACTCTGTGGGAGAGGGCGAGGGTGTGATGATTTGGGAGAATTGCATTGAAACATGTATAATATTGTAGGTGAAACGAATTGTCAGTCCAGGTTCGATGTATGATACAGGATGTTGGGCTGGTGCATTGGGATGATGAAGAGGGATGGCATGAGGAGGAAGTTGGGAGAGGAGTCCAGGATGGGGAACACGTGTATACCTGTGGCGGAGATTCATGTTGATGTATGGCAAAACCAATACAATATTGTAACTAGCCTCCATGGAAAAGAAATGCAAAAAAGCAAAACGGCTGTCTGGGGAGGGCTTACAAATAGCTGTGAAAAAAAGAGAGGCTAAGAGAGGAAAAGAAAAGCAAAGGAGAAAAGGAAAGATATAAGCATCTGAATGAAGAATTCCAAGAATAGCAAGAAGAGATAAGAAAGCCTTCTTCAGCGATCAATGCAAAGAAATAGAGGAAAACAACAGAATGGGAAAGACTAGAGATCTCTTTAAGAAAATTAGAGATATCAAGGGAACATTTCATGCAAAGATGGGCTCGGTAAAGGACAGAAATGTATGGACCTAACAGAAGCAGAAGATATTAAGAAGAGGTGGCAAGAATACACAGAACACTGTACACAGATCTTCTAATCATGATGATGTGATCACTAATCTAGAGCCAGACATCCTGGAATGTGAAGTCAAGTGGGCCTTAGAAAGCATCACTACGAACAAAGCTAGTGGAGGTGATGGAATTCCAGTGGAGCTGTTTCAAATCCTGAAGATGATGCTGTGAAAGTGCTGCACTCAATATGCCAGCACATTTGGAAAACTCAGCAGTGGCCACAGGACTGGATAAGGTCAGTTTTCATTCCAATCCTAAAGAAAGGCAATGCCAAAGAATGCTCAAACTACCGCACAATTGCACTCATCTCACCTGCTAGCAAAGTCATGGTCAAAATTCTCCAATCCAGGCTTCAGCAGTACATGACCCATGAACTCCCTGATGTTCAAGCTGGTTTTAGAAAAGGCAGAGGAACCAGAGTTCAAATTGCCAAAAATCCACTGGATCATCAAAAAAGCAAGAGCATTCCAGAAAAACATTTATTTCTGCTTTATTGACTATGACAAAGCCTTTGACTGTGTGGATCACAATCAACTGTGGAAAATTCTGAGAGAGATGGGAATACCAGACCACCTGACCTGCCTCTTGAGAAATCTGTATGCAGGTCAGGAAGCAACAGGTAGAACTGGACATGGAACAACAGACTGGTTCCAAATAGGAAAGGAGTACGTCAAGACTGTATATTGTCACCCTGCTTATTTAACTTCTGTGCACATTACATCATGAGAAACGCTGGACGGGAAGAAACATAAGCTGGAATCAAATTGCTGGGAGAAATATCAATAACCTCAGATATACAGATGAAACCACCCTTATGGCAGAAAGTGAAGAGGAGCTAAAAAGCCTCTTGATGAAAGTGAAAGAGGAGAGTGAAAAAAGTTGGCTTAAAGCTCAACATTCAGAAAACGAAGATCATGGCATCCGGTCCCATCACTTCATGGGAAATAGATGGGGAAACAGTGGAAACAGTGTCAGACTTTATTTTTTTTGGGCTCCAAAAATCACTGCAGATGGTGACTGCAGCCATGAAATTAAAAGACGCTTACTCCTTGAAAGAAAAGTTATGACCAACCTAGGTAGTATATTCAAAAGCAGAGACATTACTTTGCCGACTAAGGTCGTCTAGTCAAGGCTATGGTTTTTCCTGTGGTCATGTATGGATGTGAGAGTTGGACTGTGAAGAACGCTGAGCCGAAGAATTGATGCTTTTGAACTGTGGTGTTGGAGAAGACTCTTGAGAGTCCCTTGGACTGCAAGGAGATCCAACCAGTCCATTCTGAGGGAGATCAGCCCTGGGATTTCTTTGGAAGGACTGATGCTAAAGCTGAAGCTCCAGTAATTTGGCCACCTCATGCGAAGAGTTGACTCATTGGAAAAGACTCTGATGCTGGGAGGGATTGGGGCAGGAGGAGAAGGGGACGACAGAGGAGGAGATGGCTGGATGGCATCACGGACTCGATGGATGTGAGTCTGAGTGAACTCGGGAGATGGTGATGGACAGGGAGGCCTGGCGTGCTGCGATTCATGGGGTCGCAAAGAGTCGGACACGACTGAGCAACTGAACTGAACTGAACTGAATTAGCCTCCCATTAAAAATAAATAAATTTATACTAAAAATAAATTTAAAAAATGTGTAGTAGTGCAAAGCTACAGTCATCAAGCCAGTATGGTGTTGATACAAAATTGGGAATATAGACCAAGGGAACAAGATAGAAAGCCCAGTTAAACCCATGCACCTATGGGCACCTTATGTTTGACAAACGAGGCAAGAATATACAAAGGAGACAAGATAGTCTCTTCAATAAGTGGTGCTGGGAAAACAGGTCAGCTATCTGTAAAAGAATGAAATTAGAAAACTCCCCTAACACCATACAAAGTGAAGTCACTCAGTCATGTCCGACTCTGTGCGACCCCATAGACCCCAGTCCAGCAGGCTCCACCATCCCTGGGATTCTCCAGGCAAGAAAACTGAAGTGGGTTGCCATTTCCTTTTCTAATGCATGAAAGTGAAAGGTGAAAGTGATGTCGCTCAGTCCTTTCCGACTCCTTGTGATCCCATAGACGGTAGCCTACCAGGCTCCTCCATCCATGGAATTTTCCAGGTAAGAGTACTGGAGTGGGTTGCATTTCCTTCTTCAGAGGATTTTTCGCAACCCAGAGATTGAACCTGGTTCTCCCACGTTGCAGGCAAACCCTTTCCCATCTGAGCAACGAAGGAAGCCTATACACAAAGATAACACCATACACAAAAGCTAAACTCAAATGGATTAAAGATCTAAATGTAAGACCATAAACCCTAAAACTCTTAGAGGAAAACATAGGAAGAACCCTCTGTGACACTGTTGCTGGCGGTTCAGTCAATAGCGATGTCCGACACTGTGCAACTCAGTGGGCTGCAGCAGGCCAGGCTTCTCAGTTCTTCACTATTGTCTGGAGTTTGCAGAAACTCATGTCCATTGAATTGGTGATGCTATCCAAACCACCTCATCTTCTGTTGTCCCCTTCTCTACTGCCTTCAATCTTTCCTAGCATCAGGGTCTTTTCCATTGAGTTGGCTCTTTGCCTCAGGGGGCCAAAGTGTTGGCATTTCAGCTTCAGCATCAGTCCTTCTAGGGAATATTCAGGGTTGATTTCATTTGGGATTGACTGCTTGCATCTCCTTGCAGTCTACGGGACTCTCAAGAGTCTTCTCCAACACCACAGTTCAAAAGCATCAATTCTTCAGAGTCAGCCTTCAAAGAGATAAGGGAACCTTCTTGCACTATTGGTGGGAATGTAAACTGATACAGTCATTATGGAGAACAGTATCGAGATTCCTTAAGAAACTAGGGAATAAAACTACCAAATGACACAGCAATCCCACTACTGGCATATACTCTGAGGAAACCATAACTGAAAAGGACACATGTATCCCAACATTCATCGCAGCAATATTGACAATAGTCAGGACATGGAAGCAACCTAGATGAATGGATAAAGAAGTTGGGTACATGTATGCAATGAACTATTACTCAAACATTAAAAGGAAGAAATTTAAGTCCATGCTGTGAGGTGGATGAACCTAGAGCCTGTTATACAGAGTGAAGCAAGTCTGAAAGAGAAAAACAAATATCATATATTGGTGCATATATATGGAATCTAGAAAAACGACATTGATGAACCGTTGCAAGGTAGCAAGAGAGATGCAGACATAGAGAAC
>NW_017199727.1:0-7233 GCF_001704415.2 Capra hircus
AGGCCACCAGAGCGGGTCCCTGAGTCCCCGTCGTAAGTCGAGAGCACCTGCCGCAACTCGAGAAAATCCAGGAGGTTCTCCCCTCCAGGCGAGATGAGGCCCATTTCCGCTGAGGCGTCTCGAGGCTAATCACACCTAACCTCTGGAACTTCCAAAGGGTCCTTCACACCCTTGCTGCAACTCAAGAAGTTCCCCGACATACCCGTCTCCACTCGAGAGGAAGCACGAGAGTCCCGCCCACATCCAGAGGACCCGTTTCGCCTCCTAGCTCGAGAGGAGGGATCCTTTCCCTGCGTGGTCGGGAAGAATTCCCGGCGTTCCCGTCGCATCTCAAGAGGAGCGCTCTCCACAGGAAAGGCGAGAGGAACTCCAGGGTCGTGCCACCATTCCCAGAGTCCCCCAGATGTCTCAGTCCATTCCAGGGAAACCTGTTTTCCCTGCACTGCCTCGACTTTCAAGCCGAGGATCGACTCACACCACGGTGGCACGTGGGACAGCCCTGTGGGAAAGCCTCTGGGAAAGCCTCGTGGAAAGCCTCGGGAAAGCCTGGAAAGCCACAGATCCCTTGATCCAGCAAGGGAAGCGTGACACTGCTGCTACAGCTCGGGAGGAAAGCGCACGTGCATGCCCCACTCGAGACGAGGACTGACTCCCCTGGGGAGACTCCAGAAGTACCCCAAGATCCATGTCAGCACTGGAGAGGAATCCTCAGGTTCCGGCACGACTCCACACAAGGTCTTAGGCCCCAGCATCGACGGAGAGGAATCCCGAGAGGGCCCCGAGCAACTCGCATGGGGACTGGCCTTTCCTGAGGCCACCAGAGCGGGTCCCTGAGGTCCCGTCGTAAGTCGAGAGCACCTGCCGCAACTCGAGAAAATCCAGGAGGTTCTCCCCCTCCAGGCGAGATGAGGCCCATTTTCCGCTGAGGCGTCTCGAGGCTAATCACACCTAACCTCTGGAACTTCCAAAGGGTCCTTCACACCCTTGCTGCAACTCAAGAAGTTCCCGACATCCCGTCTCCACTCGAGAGGAAGCACGAGAGTCCGCCCACATCCAGAGGAGCCCGTTTCCGCCTCCTAGCTCGAGAGGAGGGATCCTTTCCCTGCGTGGTCGGGAAAGAATTCCCGGCGTTCCCGTCGCATCTCAAGAGGAGGCGCTCTCCACAGGAAAGGTGAGAGGAACTCCAGGGTCCTGCCACATTCCCAGAGTCCCCAGATGTCTCAGTCCATTCCAGGGAAACCTGTTTTCCCTGCACTGCCTCGACTTTCAAGCCGAGGATCGACTCACACCACGGTGGTACGTGGGACAGCCCTGTGGGAAAGCCTCGTGGAAACGTGGGAAAGCCTCGAGGGAAAGCCACAGATCCCTTGATCCACGCGAAGGGAAGCGCGACACTGCTGCTACAGCTCGGAGGGAAGCGCACGTGCATGCCCCACTCGAGACGAGGACTGACTCCCTGGGGAGACTCCAGAAGTACCCCAATATCCATGTCAGCACTGGAGAGGAATCCTCAGGTTCCGGCACTGACTCCACACAAGGTCTTAGCCCCAGCATCGACGGAAGAGGAAACCCGAGAGGCCCCGTGAGGCCCCGAGCAACTCGCATGGGGACTTGCCTTTCCTGAGGCCACCAGAGCGGCTCCCTGAGGTTCCCGACGTTAGTCGAGAGCACGTGCCGCAACTCGAGAAAATCCAGGAGGTTCTCCCTCCAGGCGAGATGAGGCCCATTTCCGCAGAGGCGTCTCGAGGCTAATCACACCTAATCTGGAACTTCCAAAGGGTCCTTCACACCCTTGCTGCAACTCAAGAAGTTCCCCGACATACCCGTCTCCACTCGAAGAAGCACGAGAGTTCCACCACATCTAGAGAGCCCCGTTTCCGCCTCCTAGCTTGAGAGGAGGGATCCTTTCCCTGCGTGGTCGGGAAAGAATTCCCGGCGTTCCCTTCGCATCTCAAGAGGAGGCACTCTCCACAGGAAAGGCGAGAGGAACTTCCAGGGTAGTGCCACCATTCCCAGAGACAACCAGATGTCTCCGAACATTCCAGGGAAACTCTATTTTTCCCTGCACTGCCTCGACTTTCAAGCCGAGGATCGACTCACACCACGGTTGGCATGTGGGAACAGCCCTGTGGAAAGCCTCGTGGGAAAGCCTCCTGGGAAAGCTTCCTTGGAAAGCCACTGATCCCTTGATTTACGCGAAGGGAAGCGCGACACTGCTGCTACGCTCGGGAGGAAAGCGCACGGTGCATGCCCCCATTCAAGACGAGGACTGACTCCCCTGGGGAGACTCCAGAAGTACCCAAGATCCATGTCAGCACTGGAGAGGAATCCTCAGGTTCCGGACACTGACTCCACACAAGGTCTTAGGCCCCAGCATCGACGGGAGAGGAATCCCGAGAGGCCCCCGAGCAACTCGCATGGGAACTGGCCTTTACTGAGGCCTCCAGAGCGGGTCCCAGGGGTTCCCGTCGTAAGTCGAGAGCACCTGCCGCAACTCGAGAAAATCCAAGAGGTTCTCCCCTCCAGGCGAGATGAGGCCCATTTCCGCTGAGGCGTCTCGAGGCTATTCACACCTAACCTCTGGAACTTCCAAAGGGTCCTTCACACCCTTGCTGCAACTCAAGAGGTTCCCGACATATCCGTCTCCCACTCGAGAGGAAGCACGAGAATCCCGCTCACATCCAGAGGAACCCCGTTTCCGCCTCCTTGCTCGAGAGGAGGGATCCTTTCCTGCGTGGTCGGGGAAGAATTCCCGGCATTCCCCGTCGCATCTCAAGAGGAGGCACTCTCCACAGGAAAGGCAAGAAGAACTCCAGGGTCGTGCCACCATTCCCAGAGTCCCGCAGATGTCTCAGTCCATTCCAGGGAAACCTGTTTTCCCTCCACTGCCTCGACATCAAGCCGAGGATCGAGTCACACCACGGTGGCACGTGGGACAGCCCTGTGGAAAAGCCTCGTGGGAAAGCCTCCTGGAAAGCCTCGAGGGAAAGCCACAGATCCCTTGAGCCACGCGAAGGGAAGCGTGACACTGCTGCTACAGCTCGAGAGTAAAGCGCACGTGCATGCCCCCACTCGAGACGAGGACTGACTCCCCTGGGGAGACTCCAGAAGTACCCCAAGATCCATGTCAGCACTGGAGAGGAATCCTCAGGTTCCAGCACCGACTCCACACAAGGTCTTAGACCCCGGCATCGATGGAAGAGGAATCCCGAGAGGCCCCCGAGCAACTCGCATGGGGAATGGTCTTTCCTGAGGCCACCAGAGCAGGTCCCTGAGGTCCCCGTCATAATTGGAGAGCACCTGCCACAACTCGAGAAAATCCAGGAGGTTCTTCCTTCCAGGCGAAATGAGGCCCATTTCCGCTGAGGCGTCTCGAGGCTAATCACACCTAAACTCTGGAACTTCCAAAGAGTCCTTCACACCCTTGCTGCAAATCAAGAAGTTCCCCGACATTCCCGTCTCCACTCGAGAGGAAGCTCGAGAGTCCCGCCCACATCCAGAGGAGCCCCGTTTCCGCCTCCTAGCTCGAGACGGGGAATCCTTTCAGTGTGTGGTCGGGAAAGAATTCCCGGTGTTCCCGTCGCCTCTCAAGAACAGGCGCTCTCCACAGGAAAGGCCAGAGGAACTCCAGGGTCGTGCCACCATTCCCAGAGTCCTCCAGATGTCTCAGTCCATGCCAGGGACACCTGTTTTCCCTGCACTGCCTCGACATTCATGCAGATGATCGACCCACACAACGGTGGCACTTGGGACAGCCCTGTGGGAAAGCCTGTTTGGAAAACTTGGTGGGAATGCCCAGAGGGAAAGCCACAGATCCCTTGATCGTCGGGCCGGGAAGACTGACACTGGTTCTAGAGCTCGGGAGGAAAGCGCACGTGCATGCCCCCACTCGAGATGAGGACTGAATCGCCTGGGGAGACTCCAGAAGTACCCCAGGATCCATGTCAGGCCTGGAGAGAAATCCTCACGTTCCGGCCCCAACTCCAGACAAGGTCTTAGGTTCCGGCATCTACGGTAGAGGAATCCAGGGAGGTCCCCTAGCAACTCGCATGGGGACCTGCCTTTCCTGAGGCCACCAGAGCGGGTCCCTGAGGTCCCCGTCGTAAGTCGAGAGCACCTGCCGCAAGTCGAGAAAATCCTGGAGGTTCTCCCCTCCAGGCGAACAGAGGCGAATTATTGCTGAAGCATCTCGAGGCCAATCACACCTACCCCCTGAACCGTCCAAAGGTTCCTTCACACCCTTGCTGCAACTCAAGAAGTTCCCCGATATACCCGTATGCACCTGAGAGGAAGCAGAAGGGTCCCGCCCACATCCAAAGGAGCCCCCGTTTCCGCCTCTTTGCTCGAGATGAGGGATTCCTTTCCCTACTTGGTCCGTAAAAAGAATTCCGAGGTTCCCGTCGCATCTCAAAGAGGAGGCCCTCTCCACAGGAAAGCGGATAGGTACTCCAGGTCAGGCCACCATTCCAAGAGTCCCCCAGATGTCTCAGTCCATTTCAGAGGAACCTGTTTTCCCCAAACTGCCTCGACTTTCACGCCGAAGATCGACTCAAACCACAGTGGCACGTGGGACAGCCCTGTGGTAAAGCCTCGTAGGAAAGCCTCGTGGGAAAGCCTTGAGGGAAAGCCTCGAGGGAAAGCCACAGATCCCTTGATCCACGCGATGGGAAGCGTGACACTGCTTCCACAGCTCAGGAGGAAAGCGCACGTGCATGCCCCCACTCGAGACGAGGACTGACTCCCCTGGGGAGACTCCAGAAGTACCCCAAGATCCATGTCAGCACTGGAGAATAATTCTCAGTTTACGGCCCCGACTTCACAAAAGGTCTTAGGCCCCAGCATTGAAGGGAGAGGAATCCTGAGAGGCCAATAAGCAACTCGCACGGAGAGTGGCCTTTCCTGAGGCCACCAGATAGGGTCCCTGTGGTCCCCGTCGTAAATCGAGAGCACCTACCGCAACTCGAGAAAATCCTGGAGATTCTCCCCTCCAGGCTAGATGAGGCCCATTTCCGCTGAGGCGACTCGAGGCTAATCACATCTAACCTTTGGAACTTCCATAGGGTCCTTCACACCCTTGCTGCAACTCAAGAAGTTCCCCGACATACCCTTGTCCACTCGAGAGGAAGCGCGAGCGTCCCTTGCACATCCAGAGAAGGCCCTTTTCCTCCTTGTAGCTCGAGATGAGGGATCCTTTCCCTGCGTGGTCGGGAAAGAATTCCTGGCATTCCCGTCGCATCCAAGAGGAAGCGCTCTCCACAGGAAAGGCGAGAGGAACTCCAGGGTCGTGCCACCATTCCAAGAGTCCCCAGAGGACTGAGTCCATTCCAAAGGAAACTCTTTTACCTGCACTGCCTTGACTGTCACGTCGAGGATCGACTCACACCACGGTGGCACGTGGGACAGCCCTGTGTGTTAGCCTCGTGGGAAAGCCTCATGGGAAATCCTACAGGGAAAGCCACACATCCCTTGATCCACCCGTCGGGTAGCATGACACTGCTGCCACCGTTAGGGAGGAAAGCCCACGTGCATTTCCCCACTCGAGACGAGGACTGACTCCCCTGGGAGAGTCCAGAAGTACCCAAAAATCCACGTCAGCACTGGAGAGGAATCCTCAGTTTCCGGTCCCAACTCAACACAAGGTCTTTGACTCGGGAAATGCAAGCAGTTAAAAGATCTCTCCTTTGGAGCCTCGAGGGGGATCGGGGCTTCTCTGGATGTGGGCGGGACCCTCGTGCTTCCTTTGAGTGTAGACGGGTATGTCGGGAAAGCTCTTGAGTTGCAGCAAGTGTGTGAAGGAACCATTGGAAGTTCCAGAGGTTAGGTGTGCTTAGCCTCTAGATGCGTCAGTGGAAATAGGCCTCATTTTGCCTGTAGGGAGAACCTCCTGGATTTTCTCGAGTTACGGCAGGTGCTCTCGAATTACGACGGGGACCTCAGGGAACCTGTCTCGTGGCCTCAGGAAAGGCCAGTCCCCATGCAAGTTGCCAGGGGGACTCTCGGGATTCCTCTTGGGTCGATGCCGGGGCCTAAGACCTTGTGTGGAGTCGAGGCCGGATCCTGAGGATTCCTCTCCAGTGCTGACATGGTTCTTGGGGTACTTCTGGAGTCTCCCCAGGGAAGTCAGTCCTCGTCTCGAGTGTGGGCATGCACGTGCGCTTTCCTCCCGAGCTGTAGCAGCAGTGTCACGCTTCCTAACGCGTGGTCAAGGGATCTGTAGCTTTCACTCAAGTCTTTCCTTCAAGGCTTTCCCAAGAGTCTTTCCCACAGGGCTGTCCCACCTGCCACCATGGTGTGAGTCGATCCTCGGCTTGAAAGTCGAGGCAGTGCAGGGAAAACAGGTTCCTCTGGAATGGACTGTGACATCTGGGGGACTCTTGGAATGGTGGTACGACCCTGGAGTTCCGCTCGCCTTTCCTGTGGAGAGCGCCTCCTCTTGAGATGGGACGGGAACGCCGGGAATTCTTTCCCGACCAAGCAGGGAAAGGATCCGTCATCTCGAGGTCCGAGGCAGAAACGGGGCTCCTCTGGATGTGGGCGGGACCCTCGTGCTTCCTCTGGAGTGGAGACGGTATGTCGGGGAACTTCTTGAGTTTCAGCAAGGTTGTGAAGGAACCTTTGGAATTTCCAGAGTTTAGGTGTGATTAGCCTCGAGTGCCTCAGCGGAAATTGGCCTCATCTTGCCTGGAGGGGAGAACCTCCTGGATTTTCTCGAATTGTGGCAGGTGTTCTCAACGTACGCTGGGACCTCAGGGACCCGCTCTGGTGGCGTCAGGAAAGGCCAGTTCCCATCCGAGTGGCTAGGGGCCTCTCAGGATTCCTCTCCCGTCGATGGTGGGGCCTAAGACCTTGTGTGAAGTCGAGGCCGGTACCTGAGGATTCCTCTCCCGTGGTGACATGGTTCTTGGGGTACTTCTTGAGTCTCCCCAGGGGTGTCAGTCCTCTTCTCAGCGGGATCATGCAGAACGCTTACCTCCTGAGCTGCAGTAGCAGTGTCACGCTGCCCGTCGCGTGGATCAAGAGATCTATGTCTTTCCCTCGAGGTATTTCTCATGGGGCTTTCCCTCGAGGCTTTCCCACGAGGCTTTCCCACATCGCTGTCCCACGTGCCACCATGGTGCCAGTCGATCCTCGGCGTGAAAATCAAGGCAGTGCAGGGAAAACAGGTTCCTCTGGAATGGACTGAGACAGACTCTGGAAATTGGCACGACCCTGGAGTTCCTTCGCCTTTCCTGT
>NW_017199728.1:0-7232 GCF_001704415.2 Capra hircus
TGGCCGTGGGGCCCTGCCAGAGAAGGCGGGGTGGGGGGGCTCAGCCGAGAGAGGCGGCCGGTGGCCGGTGCGGGCCCGCCCAGAGAAGGCGGCCGGCCCTCGGGGCCCTGCCCAGAGAAGGCGCCGGTGGGGGGCCAGGAGAGAGGGCGGCCGGTGGGGGGCCCTGCCCAGAGAAGGCGGCCGGTGGGGGCCAGCCGAGAGAGGCGGCCGGTGGGGGCCCTGCCAGAGAAGGCAGCCGGTCGGGGGCCCCAGCCCAGTGAAGACGGGCCGGTCAGGTCCCCGGCCAGCGAAGGCAGCTGGTGGGGGGGGGGCCAGCCCAGAGAAGGCGGCCGGTGGGGGGCCCTGCCCAGAGAAGGCGGCCGGGGGCCCTGCCAGAGAAGGCGGCCGGTGGGGGCCCTGCCCAGAGAAGGCGGCCGTGGGGGGCCCTGCCCAGAGAAGGCGCCGGTGGGGGCCCCAGCCGAGAGAGGGCGGCCGTGGGGGGACCCCAGCCAGAGAAGGCGGCCGGTGGGGGGCCCTGCCCAGAGAAGGCGGCGGTCGGGGGCCCTGCCAGAGAGGGCGGCCGGTGGGCCCCAGCCCAGAGAGGCGGCCGGTGGGGGCTCAGCTGAGAAAGGGCGGCGGTGGGGGGACCCAGCCCAGAGAAGGCGCCGGTGGGGGGCCCTGCCAGAGAAGGCGGCCGGTCAGGTCCCCTGTCCAGCGAAGGCGGCCGGTGGGGGGCCCTGCAGAAGGCGGCCGGTGGGGCCCTGCCCAGAGAAGGGGCCCTGCCCGGGGTGGGCGGCCCAGCGAGAGAGGCGGCGGTGGGGGGGCCAGCCGAGAGGGCGGCGGTGGGGGCCCCAGCCGAGAGAGGGCGGCCGGTGGGGCCCAGCCCAGAGAGGGCGGCCGGACCCCAGCCCCGGCCGGTGGGGGTCCAGCCAGAGAGGCGGCCGGTGGGGGCCCTGCCCAGAGAGGCGGCCGGTGGGGGGCCCTGCCCAGAGAAGGCGGCCGGTGGGGGGCCCTGCCCAGAGAAGGCGGCCGGTGGGGGGCCCTGCCCAGAGAAGGCGGCCGGTGGGGGCCCTGCCAGAGAAGGCGGCCGGGGGGCCCTGCCCAGAGAAGGCGGCCGGTGGGGGGCCCTGCAGAGAAGGCGGCCGGTGGGGGGGCCCAGCCGAGAGAGGCGGCCGGTGGGGGGGGCGGCCGGTGGGGCCCAGCCAGAGAGGGCGGGGGGGGGGCCCCAGCCCAGAGGGCAGCTGGTCGGGGCCCAGCCCAGAGAGGGCGGCGTGGGGGACCCCAGCCCAGAGAAGGCGGCCGGTGGGGGCCCTGCCAGAGAAGGCGGCCGGTGGGCGGGCCCAGCGAGAGAGGGCGGCCGGTGGGGGCCCCAGCCAGAGAGGGCAGCTGGTCGGGGGCCCAGCCCAGAGAGGGCGGCCGCTGTCTTGCAGACTATGACGCGGTGCTGACGGAAGCTGGGGATTACACCGCCAAGTACTTCATGTTCCGGAGCCTCTTTGAATCCATCCTGGGTACTCAGCTGCCACTTTGTTGGGGACTGGCCGTCCTCGGGAAGTTGTGGGAGGGGGTAGGAGAGGGAAGGGTTCCCTGTGGGCAGAAACTTAAAAGGCGCTTGTGAGGGCAGGGGCCGCCTTCGTTCAAACCCTGGTTTTCCCACCTGAGAGCCGTTTCGTTTTTAAGCCCTTTAAGTGACAGCATCTTCTCTAAATGTGAGAGAGTGGTGCTTGTCCGCTAGAAGTTGGGACGACTGTTGACACAGCTCTGTGCATGGAGACGCCCTCATGAACTCCTGAGAGCCACGCTGTGAACTCTATCTGTGGAGATCATGTTAGGGGGACGCCTCCCACGTGCCAGGGAGCCAGGCAGGGGCAGCGTCAGGCAGAGACCTCCTGCTCTGAGCTCCCCGGGGATCTGATCTCCCAGCATCTCATGGCTCGAGGAACCCCACTGGGCTGGGACCCCCCCCCCATCTCCCACGGCCCCAGGGTGCGCTTTTGAGATCCCGGGAGGCGGGGCGGTGTGGGGAAGGAGGGGACGCTTCCCTCTGCCCGTTTCCTTTGCAGTCAGGCCCCTGCCCCCTGTTCCGAGTCCCACTCCCAAGGTGGTGTACCCCTCCTTGAAGCTATCTCACTACCTGCCGCTGTGGGAGGCCCTGCCTTACCTGCAGAGGGTGAGCACCCTGGGCTCTGGGAACTGAGGGTTGCTGCTGGGGCCACAGGGCTGGGGCCGGGCCGAGGCCACAGAGCAGGAGGCCTTCGGGGCTTTCTGTGGAAGCAGGGACATGCTTCTACGTTTTGTCACGTTTGGCACCAGTGGACAGAGCGAGGGTGCCTCCTGGGAAGACCGTGAATGGGTGTGAACTGAAGAATGGGGGCCTGGGGGGCAATGGGACTGCAGAGACCCTGCTTGCAGGCCTCGCCCTGAGCGTGGCCGAGCCAGCAGCCCGTGCAGCTGGGCTCCGTGTTCTCTCCAGCACCGCCTTGTCGACGGCGGGCCCCCCTGCTCCCCTCAAGACTAGGGTCCGTGTCCCTGCAGAAGAGGAGGAGAGCCTTGCTTGGGAGATGCCAGCTCTTTTATTTGTATTAATTTGCTTTGCGAGTGTTGCTTTGGCCGTGCCAGGTCTTACTCGCGCTCTTTGTGTTACTCGCCGTGCGGGGGATCTTTAGCTGTGGCATGTGGGAGCCAGTTCCCTGACCAGAGGCTGAAGCCAGGCCCCCACACGAGGAGCGCAGCGTCTGAGCCCCTGGAGCCCCAGGGACGGCCCTGGGAGACGTTCCCACTTGAGCTCACAGGGTTTCGCCTGTGCTGAGTCTGCTGCCCCTAGTGAGCCATGCCGCGCACGCTGTGGATGCGAAGCTCCCTGGCAGTCGAGCTGGGACACGGTCGTTGATGCTGCTGGTTCTCAGGATTAGAGTGGGGGCCCTCTGCCCAACCCAGACTCCCAGTCCTTGGACACTAGGCACAGGCATCGTCACACAGCGTCTCATCAAAGGGCTCTCGGGGACCGCTAGGAGGCGTAGCCAAGCTTGCCCAGGGTCTTAGCGAGAAGGGCCTGGTTCTCACCCCGGCTCCCTGCCCACCTCTCAGCCAGTCACCTCTAACGTTCCGATTAACATGGAGAACCTGCCCATCAACAACGGCAACGGCCAGTCCTTCGGGTTCGTGCTTTATGAGATGACCGTCTGCTCCGGGGGCCGGCTCCATGCCAACGCACAAGATGAGGCTCAGGTGGGGCTGGGGCATCTGGCTGCAGGCGGGACATCAGCCAAGCTCTGCCGTGGGCCCTTTTGCTGTTTGCTATGCGTTTAAGCACCTCTGTGTGTGAGGCTTGATTGGGGTGGAAAAGGCCCACTTACCTGTCGCGTTGTAAGTCTACTGGGGCCTCCGCTTCTGGCCGCCCATGGACAGCAGGCTGGTGGCTCCCTTCCTGGAGACTGCCCCAAGCCCGATCTCCCTGCCCCTTCCTCTGGGTGGGCCTGTCCGTCTGATGCCAGCTCTTCTTTCGCAGGTGTTTTTGAATGAGACGAGTTTAGGGATTCTTACCGATGTTCATCGGGACATAGACATTCCTCCAATCACGGTATGTAACTCGAAAGTCAAGCTGCTGCCCTAGACCCGGGCCTCCAGCGGCAGACCCTCCCACCTCCCCATCTGCCGTGGGGCGATGGGCCCCTCAGGGTCCTGGCAGAAGGGCTAGGGCTTCGAGCCTACATGCATGCCCCTGGCCCTGATGTGCCCTGGGCTTCAGCTCCTGCACTTGGGGTGAGGGTGGACGCTTCCTGCCAAGCCCCTGGCTGGCACTCTCACACTGCCGCTGAGCCCCAGGCCTCTTCGAGGGCGGGCCAGGCAGGACCCTTGGAGCGGAGCACTCGGGGTCCTTGGGGGCCCTCGGCTTCTCCCCTTCGCTTGTCTTCCCTCTGGGACTCTGAGAAGACTGGGCTCCAGAGGAAAGCCTTCCGTGGCCGTGTATCCAGTGAGCTGGTCTGTCCCCACCAGGAATGTCAGCTTCTAAGGATCCTGGTGGAGAATCAAGGTCGAGTCAGTTTTTTCATGGAAAATTCAAAACCAGCGGAAAGGTGGGCTCTGGTGACAGCTGTGTCCTCCCTGCCTCATGGCTTGGACCAAAGGTTGAGGGTGGGGTGGGAGGAAAGTCTGAGCCCCAGGAGAGGCTGCCTCTGGGTGTGGGGACCCGCGGCGCCGGTCCCCGCCCTCTGTCCTGTCGACTCCCACTGCTGGGCCGGGGGCATCCTGGCTGTCTGCAGCGGGACCCTGCCCCTCTGGGGAACTCCAGGGGAAGTTCAGGGCCTGGGTGGGAAGCTTTCCTGGTGGCTTGGAGACCCTCAGTCACGCAGTCAGACCAGTCCGTGCCCCACCAGGGCGAGCCCCAGTCACTGATGACTCCGGACTGTGAGTCTGTGCTTGGACACCGGAGAGTGTCCCGCCATCTTACCTCTGCTGTCTCCCCTGCAGGATTGATCGACCTGTTACTCTGGATAAAAATTCCTCTGGACTGGTTCACAATCTATTCTCTGGAACTGAAAATGCGATTCTTCAAGAAGTACCTTCCTTCTAACCCTAACCCTAACCCTGACCCTGACCCAGGCCTTGACCCTGACCCTAAACCCTAACTCTGACCTTAAACCGTAACTCTTAACCCTAACCCTGACCCTGACCTTAAACCTAACCTTGACCCTGACCCTGACCCTGGCCCTAACCCTAACCCTAACCCTGACTCTGACCCTGACACTGACCCTAAACCAGACTCTGACAGTAACTCTGACCCTAGCCCTGACCCTGACCCTGACTCTGTCCTTAAACCCTGACTCTAACCCTAATCCTACCCTGACCCTGACTGTGACCTTAAACCCTAACTCTAACTCTAACCCTAACCCTGACTCTGACCCTGACCCTGGCTCTCGGTCTGGCCCAACCTTGGAGACCAGGGAGCTCGAGGTCTCCAACTCCTCCCTTTGCAGATGAGGGCCAAGACTCATGGCCCCAGAGTGAGGTGCTCAGGGTTATCGAGGATCCTGGTTCAGCAGAGCCCCTAACACAGAACCCATGTCCTGTGGGAGAGGCCCGGGGTCAGCATGTTCTGTGGGGGGTCCAGGAGTCAGCCCGTCCTGTGGGGGGGTCAGGGTCAGCATTTCCTGGGGGGGGGGGCTCGGGTGAGCCCATGTGTGGCGGAGGTCATGGGAAGGTCAGGAGTCAGCCCATCCTGTGGGGGGTCTGTCTGGGGTCAGCCCATCCTGCAGGGGAGGTCAGGGTCAGCCCGTCCTGGGGGGCCAGGAGTAAGCCCGTCCTGTGGGGAGGTCAGGGCTCAGCCCGTCCTGTAGCATACCCAGGGGTCAGCCCATCCTGCAGGGGAGTCAGGGGTCAGCCCGTCCTGTGGGGAGGTCAGGGGCCAGCCTGTCCTGTGGGGGCCTGGGGTCAGCGTGGGCCTTGGCACTGGGAAAGGCTCTCCTGCCCCTCATGTGTGGCCCCCAGGCTCCACTCTGCACCCTGGAGGCCTCTCAGGGCCCCTCCTCGAGCCCTGCCTTCTACCTGGGCACGCTGACGGCTGGCTCCTCGCCACAGGACACCTTCCTCCAGCTGCTTGTAAGTGGTGCCCCTCCACGCACGCCTGTCCTTGCGGAATCTGGAAGGGAGGCCCCGCGTTCTTTCCCTTCCTCACTTCAACCCAGGTTTCCAGCAGATTTCAGCCCTCTAATGTTTTTGTGTTTAAGAAAGAATACGTCAAAGCACAGTGGAAAAAGTTCAAACAACAATAATGCGTAGACAGCAAAGGGTGTGGGTCTCCCACCCACCCCCCAGCTCCTCTCTGCTCCCCAGAATTGGGCACAGCCAACGGCTTCACGCGTGGCTTCATGAGTAGCTGAGCCTGGACACCCACATGTCCCCTTTTTACACTAATGAGGTTGCTCCATGAAGTGTGTTCTCCAGCTTCCCTCCTTTCCTAGGATGTTATTTTCTACCTAATATTTCTCCTGTTTGTGAATACCTGCACGATGCACAAAATACGCATGCACAGAGCAACAAATTATCACAGCAGCGACACCATAAAATCACGACGGAGACAGACGCTGGAACACTGCCAACGCCCCTCCCAGTGCCCCCCCCCCCACAGGGCCCAGTGCAGAGCAGGCTAGCTAGTGAGGCTCCCGGACACCCAGTGTTTCCGGGATGAGACCTGGGTGGTGTGTGTGAGGCACGAAAGCTCCGCTCTGCTTCTCACCTCCCCTTCCAGGGTGAGCCGGCACCTCTCTTTCCCACTGTTTCCCTGTCTTCCCCCGGGTGTTGGTCCTCGAATCACCCTCGTGTCGCAGGCAGATGCTTAAAGCCACATAGATTTTATGGTTCTCGTCAACAGTGGCAATCACCCCTAGTCCTTGTCCTTCTTTCTGGAAGGAGAAGCCCTGCTGTTTGAAAAACAGGCACCGCCTGTCAGGTCGGGAGTCTCGGGCTGCCCCCAGCCTGCTGTGCCCCTGGCTTGCCTCGCCCCTTTTGGCTTCGCGGGGGCCGCTCAGGGACGTTGTTCCTGGGTTTGCAGCCTGCCTCCCTTGCAGCTGCTCTGGGTGGAATCATGGTGTGTGTTCATCAACGGACGTAACCTTGGGCGCTACTGGAATATTGGGCCTCAGGAAGCCGCTTTACCTGCCTGGCTCCTGGCTCCAGCCTGGCACCAATGAGGTGGGTGGCCCCAGCCTCCCTTTATGGCTCAGACTTGCCCTCACCCCGCCTGCTCACCCTGCGTGGCGGGCTCACCTTGCTTCTTGCCCCGCCCGCCCTGCCTGTCCTTCCAGATTGTCCTGTTCGAGAAGGAGAAGAGAGGCTCAGGCGTCTTTCAGCACAGACGTCCGCAGGTGGGCAGGGCCGCGGTCCCAACAGCCTTCTGCACTGCCTGAGTCCATCCCCAGGCACACTTTCAGGCCAGAGATTAGATCCAGAATATCACAGAGCATTGCCTACAGTAGCAGCAATTGAAAATGCCCCAAAAGTCAACAGGGAAATCACTATGTTTATTACAGTAATTTCACATGATGCTGATTTCAGCCTTTAAAAAGTCTCCAAAATCTTCAGCAATGGATTTGCCAGTTAGATGCTCAGCCTTCAGCATGCTTTAGTCTCTGCTCTAAAGTGCTTTTGGGGCAGATACAAATAAACGCATTTTATTTCTGCTCTCCATACTCAGCTGGGAGAAAGGAACTGACTTTGGCTGAAGAAAGAGTGAAAAGAGAGCGTGTTGTATGTTC
>NW_017199729.1:0-7232 GCF_001704415.2 Capra hircus
ATTATTAGAGAAATGCAAATCAAAACCACAATGATACCACTTCACACCAGTCAGAATGGCTGCGATCCAAAAATCTGCAAGCAATAAATGCTGGAGAGGGTGTGGAGAAAAGGGGAACCCTCCTACACTGTTGGTGGGAATGCAAACTAGTACAGCCACTATGGAGAACAGTGTGGAGATTCCTTAAAAAATTGCAAGTAGAACTACCTTATGACCCAGCAATCCCACTTCTGGGCATACACACGGAGGAAACCAGAATTGAAAGAGACACATGTACCCCAATGTTCATCGCAGCCCTGTTTATAATAGCCAGGACATGGAGACAACCTAGATGTCCATCAGCAGATGAATGGATAAGAAAGCTGTGGTACATATACACAATGGAGTATTACTCAGCCATTAAAAAGAATTCATTTGAATCAGTTCTGATGAGATGGGGAAACTGGAGCCAATTATACAGAGTGAAGTAAGCCAGAAAGAAAAACACAATACAGTATACTAACACATATATATGGAATTTAGGAAGATGGCAATGACGACCCTGTATGCAAGACAGGAAAAAAGACACAGATGTGTTATACCAGACTTTTGGACTCAGAGGAGAGAGGGAGAGGGAGGGATGATTTGGGAGAATGCGAATTCTAACATGTATACTGTCATGTAAGAATTGAATCGCCAGTCCATGTCTGACATAGGGTGCAGCTTGCTTGGGGCTGGTGCATGGGGATGACCCAGAGAGATGTTGTGGGAGGGAGGTGGGAGGGGGTTCATGTTTGGGAACGCATGTAAGAAATTAAAGATTTTAAAATTTAAAAAAAAAATAAAAAAAAAAAAGATCTAATGGAGGTTCTGAACCAGTGGATTCATCTTTAGGAGGTCCATCTTAAATTTCTGAAGAAATATGTGCCATCTCAGGGAAATCTTTCTTCAGAGAATTTTCTCATTTGTCTGGTTTTACACAATGCAACTTCAAATGATGTTTGGCTGCCCTACAGAGAGAAACTCTCTGGACCATCACAGAGGTCCTCCGGTCAAAAAGCTGTGATATCGCAAAATCAGTGGTCTCCTAGCAATGGAAGGTTAGTTGCGACATGACAAAGTCACTGGTCTCCTAGCAATTGAAGGTAATGTTCAACCAGTGTTTACTTCAGCATCAACTTAAAATACAGACTGCTGACAGAAATAGTAACCAAAACCATGAAGCAAGCAAAATCTTGTTACTAAAAGTTTTTGTTTTTGTTTTTGGTTGCTGTGTTTGGGATGGCCTTTCTCTTTCTGGCATTTTGTGGTTCCTCTATATTGTGGGGGTTCCTCCCTGTGGCTGGGGTTGGACGAGTGGCTTGTCAAGTTTCCTGCTTAGGGAAGCTTGTGTCAGCGTTTCGGTGGGTGGAGCTGCATCTCTTCTCTCTGGAGGGCAATGAAGTGTCAGTAGTGAGTTTGAGATGTCTATGGTTTGCTGTTTGGGCAGCCTGTATATTGAAGCTCCAGGCTATGTTCCTGTGTTGCTGGAGAATTTGCATGGTATGTCTTCCTCTAGAGCTTATTGGCTCTTGGTGGTGCTTGGTTTCAATGTAGGTATGGAGGTTTTTGGATGATTTTTTTTTCCTTAATAAATTTATTTTATTTGTAGGTTAATTACTTTACATTATTGTATTGATTTTGCCATGCATTAACATATATCTGCCACAGGTATATAGGTGTTCCCTTTCCTGAACCCCTTCCCTTCTCCCAACCTGTACCATCCCTCTGGGTCATCCCAGTGCACCAGCCCCAAGCATCCAAAAAAAAAACACGTGCTTATTGTAGTACAGAGCAAGGTGTCTTAGCAGCTGGTGCTTCAAAGGACGCAAATCCCCAAATACTTTCAGGGGAAATATTTTAGTGGATGAGTGAGGGTGGAACATGGGTTCTGTGATCAGTATTGGGACATTGTACTAATGGCCTATTACTGAGGATATTGGGAGTCCACATCATTGACCGTCTAGCTCCAACTATGTGCTTAAATTTCAGCCTGGTTTGGGCTTTAGCATCTCTAAACTTGTTCACAGGATATTGCTCAGAATGTCATCCATGGTTCTTGCTGCTGCTGCTGCTGCTGCTGCTGCTAATTCACTTCAGTCGTGTCCGACTCTGTGCAACCCCAGAGACGGCAGCCCCCCAGCTCCCCATCCCTGGGATTCTCCAGGCAGAACGCTGGAGTGGGTGGCCGTTTCCTTCTCCATGATGGCCCCTGAGGAGGGACTAAAGACCCTTGAGTTTGATTAATGGCTAAACCATTAATATTGTCTATCAGTTGATTATTTTCCTTTAGTTTCTGTCCTTTCTAGCTTCTCTGATTAAAATTACTTTTTGAACACGAGGAGGTCTACAATCTCCTACCTCTCTCACTCGATTTCCATGCTTTCAGTCTTAGGAAGGGACTGCCTAGTACAAGAAAGGAAAAACCAGTCTTGGACTTGGAGCTCGATCATAAATGTGACACAAAATCTCAGTGCAGGTTCAGTTTCTTTTTCAGGTTTCCCAGCTCTTGGAGTGATTGAGTCAGCAACAACTTTGGCTCTTTCCTGTTGAGATGGAGCATGGAGTTGGAAATAATTCTAAAATCTAAGCTTGCTATCAATAGTTTATGATATGAAAAACATATCTCTCTATTATATATGTTATATATATATATATTTGTATATCAGTATTTTGTCATTAAACTGGACGAACATTTGAAAATTGGTACATATTTATGAAAAGGAGAAAGGTGAGTGATATAAAAGAGTCCTCATATTTTACATGCAGCCAAGAAAACATATTTTGATGTATTTCACCTTACATAATATTCAATAATCAAGTAGATTTTGAATCATTCTACATTGGGTTTATTTTTTCCCATTTCTATTACACCTAACATGAATTAAAAGCCATTGCACTTTTTTTCATACACACACTCATGCATAGACACATGTATATATGTATATATGTCAAAATATAATTTTCGGTAACTTTTTTTAGGTGACCAAACTCATTGCTAGCTCCCAATATCTTAATAAACTGTTGGCGAAGCCCTACGTTACTTAATGTCTTTCTGGCTGAAACATTCATATCTTGTTGCTGAAAAGCTCTCCTTTAATCTAGCTCATTTTCCACTATTCTTTCTGTAGTAAGAGATAGGGCTCATACTTATGAGGGCACCTTGAACCCAGAAAATTGCAACTCAAATTTACTTTAGTGATATTGTTCAAAAAATGCTGTTGTTTTCCTCACGTTGGACACAATTTTATTTTATTTATTTTTAATATAAATTTGTTTATTTTAATAGTAGTGTAATTGTTTTTACAATATTGTATTGGTTTTTGCCATACATTAACATGGATCTGCCATGGGTGTGCACGTGTTCTCTATCCTGAAAACTCCTGCTACCTCCATCCTCAAACCATTCCTCATGGTTATCCCAGTGCACCAGCCCCGAGGATCCTGTATCACGCATCGAACTGGTCTGGTGATTCGTTTTGGCAAATAATATTATACATGTTTCAATGCCATTATCCCAAATCATCCCACCCTCATGCTCTCTCAGAGTCCAAAAGACTGTTCTATACGTCTGTGTCTGTTTTGCTATCTCATATACAGGTTTATCATTACCATCTTTCTATATTCCACATATATGCACTAGTTTACTCTACTGGTATTTTTCTTTCTAACTTCACTCTGTATAATAGGCTTCAATTTCATCCATCTCACTAGAACTGATTGAAATGTGTTCTTTTTAGTGGCTGAGTAATACTCCATTGTGTATATGTACCACAGCTTTCTTATCCATTAGTCTGCTGATGGACATCTAGGTTGCATCCATGCCCTGGCTATTAGAAATAGTGCTGTGATGAACATTGGGGTACACGTGTCTCTTTCAATTCTGGTTTCCTTGGTGTGTATGGCCAGCAGTGGGATTGCTGGGTCGTATGACAGTTCTGTTTACAGTTTGTTTGTTTGTTTGTTTGTCTTTTAAGGAATCTCCACAGTGTTCTCCATAGTGGCTGTACTAGTTTGCAATTCCACTAACAGTGTAAGAGCATTCCTTTTCTCCACACCCTCCAGCATTTATTGCTTGTAGACTTTTGGATAGCAGTCATTCTGACTGGCATGAAATGGTACCTCATTATAGTTTTGATTAGCATTTTTCTGATCTGAGTGATGTTGAGAATCTTTTCATGTGTTTGTTAGCCCTGTATGTCATCTTTGGAGAAATGTTTGTTTACCTTTTCACTATTTTATCATGGGGTCATTTATTTTCCTGGAATTGAGGTTCAGGAGTTGTTTGTATATTTTTGAGATAAATTCTTTGTTAGTTGCTTCAGTTCAGTTCAGTTCAGTTCAGTCGTGTGTGACTTTTTGAAAACCCATAAATTGCAGCACACCAACTCCCGTCACACAAACTCATGTCCATCGAGTCAGTGATGCCATCCAGCCATCTCATCCTCTGTCGTCCCCTTCTCCTGCCTCCAATCCCTCCAAGCTTCAGAGTTTTCCAGTGAGTCAACTCTTCATATGAGGTGGCCAAAGTACTGGAGTTTCAGCTTTAGCATCATTTCTTCCAAAGAACACCCAGGAATGATCTTCTTTAGAATGGACTGGCTGGACCTCCTTGCAGTCCAAGGGACTCTCAAGAGTCTTTTCCAGCACTACAGTTCAAAAGCATCAATTCTGCAGTGCTCAGCTTTCTTCACAGTCCAACTCTCATATCCTAACAAGACTATTGGAAAAACCATAGTCTTGACTAGATGGAACTTTGTTGGCAAAATAATGTCTCTGTTTGAATATGCTATCTAGGATGGTCATAACTTTCCTGTCATAGGGTAAGCGTCTTTTAATTTCATGGCTGCAGTTACCATCTGCAGTGATTTTGGAGCCCCCCAAAATAAATCTGACACTGTTTCCACTGTTTCCCCCATCTATTTCCCATGAAGTCATGCGACCAGATGCCATGATCTTAGTTTTCTGAATTTTGAGCTTTCAGCCAACATTTTCACTCTCCTCTTTCAGTTTTCAAGAAGCTTTTTAGTTCCTCTTCACTTTCTGCCATAAGGGTGGTGTCATCTGCATATTGAGGTGATTGATATTTCTCCTGGCAGTCTTGTTCCAGCTTGTGCTTCTTCCAGCCCAGTGTTTCTCGTGATATACTCTGCATATAAATTAAACAAGCAGAGTGACAATATATAGCCTTGACGGACTCATTTTCCTATTTGGAACCAGTCTGTAGTTCCATGTCCTGTTCGAACTGTTGCTTCCTGACCTGCATATAGGTTTCTCAAGAGGCAGTCAGGTGGTCTGGTATCCCATCTCTTTCAGAATTTTCAGTTTATTGTGATCCACACAGTCAAAGACTTTGGCATAGTCAATAAGGCAGAAATAGATGTTATTCTGGAACTCTCTTGCTTTGTCAATGATCCAGCTAATGTTGGCATTTTGATCTCTGGTTCCTCAGCCTTTTGTAAAACCAGCTCGAACATCTGGAAGTTCATGGTTCATGTATTACTGAAGCCTGGCTTGGAGAATTTTTGAGCATTACTTTACTAGCTGTGTGAGATGGATGCAATTGTGCAGTGATTTTGAGCATTCTTTGGCTCTGCCTTTCTTTGGGATTGGAATGAGAAACTGACTTTTTCCCAGTCCTTTAGCCACTGCTGAGTTTTCCAAATTTGCTGCCATATTGAGTGAAGCACTTTCACAGCATCATTAAAAGGGGAAAATCCCTAAACAGACATTTCTTTAAAGAAGACATACAGATGGCTAACAAACACAGGAATATGCTTAAAATCATTCATTATTAGAGACACAAAATTAAAATTTAATGTGTAGTCATATCACACTGTTCAGAGTGGCCATCACCAGAAATTCTACAAGCACGAATCCTGGGGAGGTTGTGGAGAAAAGTTAACCCTTAATACACTGCTAGTGGTACACAAACTGGTACAACCTGTATGCAGAACAGTTTGGTGATTCCTTGAGAAACTTGGACTAGAACTGTCATATGACTGAACAACCCCCCTTCTTGGCATATACCCAGAGGGATTACAATCAAAAGAGACACATGTGCCCAATGTTTATTACAATTCTCTTTACAAAAGCTATGACATGGACGTAATCTAGATGCATATCAGCAGATGAAAATATAAGGAAGTTGTGCTATATATTCAAAATAGAATATTACTTAGCTACATAAAACATATATTTGTGTCACTTTTAATGAGGCAGTTCAACCTGCAGCCTATTATTCAGAGTAAATAAAGAAGTTAGAAAGAGAGAGGCAAATATTGTTTATTAATGCATATAAATGGGATTTAGGAAGACAGTAACAATGATTCTGCATGAAGGCTAGTAAAAAAGATCCACATATAAGAACAGACTCTGAGACTCAATGGGAGAGTTCAAGGATGGGATGATTTGAGAAAATAGCATTGAAACAGGTACATTACCATATATAAAAGAGATGACAGTGCAAGTTCAATGCATGAAAGATGCATCCAACTCTTGTGCTGTGGAAGAACCCAGAAGCATGGGGGTAACAAGGGAGGTTTGAGTTGTGTTCAGGATAGGGGACACATGTATCCATGTGGCTGATTCATGTTGATGTATATGTCAAAAACCATCACAGTAATACACAGTAATTCTATTCCAATTAAAATAAATCATTTTTTAAAAGAAATATAAAGAAATAAAAAAAGAATGCATTCAGAAATAGCAGGGACACGCTCCAGAATACAACCTCAACAGTTGTTTCATATCTATTCAAGAAAGTGGGCTTAGGAGGGGCAGAACATATGTGCTGGTATAAAAGCTGAAAGTTGTGAAGATAAGCTTGAGATTGCAACTATGTAGTTGCAGCATGACCTCAGTATCATAGTCTAAATAGTGAAAGATGCACGCGGCAGAATGCAAGCTTAGTAGATCGGCATGACTACTGTGAACGTAGGCTCAGTAGGGGTTAAATGCATGCACTTGAGCATCCTTTCAGGAGTGAGCGGTACATATGTTTCAGAGTGAAGATAATAGGTGCGGCAAAAGTGCTCTAAAATGGTGGACAAATACTTGTAAGAAGGAAGGTTCAGAGTGGAAGCTCAGCATTTGCTATAGACTTAGACTTAAGTTGAAGACAGTAGGGAAGACCACTAGATGATTCAGGTTTAACCTAAATCAGATCCCGTTATGATGGTACAGTGGACATGAGAAATATTTAAGGGATTAGG
>NW_017199730.1:0-7232 GCF_001704415.2 Capra hircus
GGAAAGCCTCGTGGGAAAGCCTCGTGGAAAAGGGAAAGCCCTCGATCCCTTGATCCACGCGAAGGGAACGTGACACTGCTGCTACAGCTCGGAAAAACGCACGTGCATGCCCCCACTCGAGAAGAGGACTGACTCCACTGGGAGACTCCAGAAGTACCCAAAAATCCAGGTCAGCATGGATAGGAATGCTCAGGTTCCTTCACCGACTCCACACAAGATCTTAGGCACCGGCATAGACGGGAGAGGAATCCGGAGAGGCCCCGAGCAACTCGCATGGGGACTGGCCTTTCCTGAGGCCTCCAGAGCGGGTCCCTGAGGTCCCCGTCGTAAGTCGAGAGCACCTGCCGCAACTCGAGAAAATCCAGGAAGTTCTCCCTCCAGGCGAGTTGAGGCCCATTTCCGCTGAGGTGTCTCAAGGCTAATCACACCTAACGTCTGGAATTTCTAAAGGTCCTTCACACCCTTGCTGCAACTTAAGAAGTTCCCCGACACACCTGTCTCCACTCGAGAGGAAGCACCAGAGTCCCGCCACATCCACAGGAACCCCGTTTCCGCCTCTTTGCTCGAGAGGAGGGTTCCTTTTCCTGCATGGTCGGGAAAGAATTCCCGGTGTTCCCATAGCATCTCAAGAGGAGGGGCCTCTCCACAGGAAAGGCGAGAGGAACTCCAGGGTCTTGCCACCAATCCGAGAGTCCCGCAGATGTCTCAGTCCATTCCAGGGAAACCTGTATTCCCTGCACTGACTCGACTTTCAAGCCCAGGATCGACTCACACCACGTTGGGCACGTGGAACAGCCCTGTGGAAAAGCCTCGTGGGAAAGCCTTGTGGAAAAGCCTCGAGGAAAAGCCACTGATTCCTTGATCCACTCGACGGAAAGCATGACACTGCTGCCATCTCGGGAGGAAAGCGCAAGTGCATGCCCCCACTCGAGACGAGGGCTGACTCCCCTAGGGAGACTCCAGAAGTACCCCAAGGTCCATGTCAGCACTGAGAGGAATCCTCAGGTTCCGGCACCGACTCCACACAAGGTCTATGGCCCGGCATCGACGGGAGAGGAGGCCCTAGAGGCCCCCGAATTCCTCCCATGTGGACAGGCCTTTCCTGAGGCCACCAGAGCGGGTCCCTGAGGTCCCCGTCGTAAGTCGAGAATAGTTGCCCCAACACGAGAAAATCCAGGAGGTTCTCCCTCCAGGCGAGATGAGGCCCATTTCCAATGAGGCGTCTCGAGGCTTATCACACCTAAACTCTGGAACCTACAAATGGTCCTTCACACCATTGTTGCAACTCAAGAAGTTCCCCGACATACCCTTCTGCACTCGAGAGGAAGCACGAGAGTCCGCCCACACCCAGAGGAGCCCCGCTTCCGCCTTATAGCTCGAGAGGAGGGATCCTTTCCCTGCGTGGTCGGGAAAGAATTCCCGGCTTTCCCCTCACAGCTCAAGAGGGGGCGCTCTCCACAGGAAAGGCGAGAGGAACTCCAGGGTCGTGCCCACCATTCCCAGATTCCCCCAGATGTCTCAGTCCATTCCAGGGAAACCTGTTTTCCCTGCACTGCCCTCGACTTTCAAGCCGAGGGTTGACTCACACAACGGTGGCACATGGGATAGCCCCTGTGGTAAAGCCTCGTGGGAAACCCTGGTGAGTAAGCCTCGAGGGAAAGCCACAGATCCCTTGATCCACGCGAAGGGAAGCATAACACTGCTGCTACATCTCGGGAGGAAAGCGCACTGAGCATGCCCCCACTCGAGAGGAGGACTGACTCCCCTGGGGAGACTCCAGAAGTACCCCAAGATTCATGTCAGCACTGGAGAGGTATCCTCAGTTTCTGACACTCACTCCACACAAGGTCTTAGGCCCAGGCATCGATGGGAGAGGAATCCCGAGAGGCCCCTGAGCAACTCGCATGGTGACTGGCCTTTCCTGAGGCCACCAGATCGGGTCCCTGAGGTCCCCGTTGTAAGTCGAGAGCACCTGCCGCAACTCGAGAAAATCCAGGATGTTCTCCCCTGCAGGCGAGATGAGGCCCATTTCCGCTGAGGCGTCTCAAGGTTAATCACACCTAACCTCTGGAACTTCCAAAGGGTCCTTCACACCCTTGCTGTAACTCAAGAAGTTCCCCGACATACCCGTCTCCACTCGAGAGGAAGTACGAGAGTCCCGCCCAGATCCAGAGGAGCTACGTTTCCGCCTCCTAGATCCAGAGGAGGGATCCTTTCCCTGCGTGTTCGGGAAAGATTTCCCGGCGTTCCTGTCGCATCTCAAGAGGAGGCGCTCTCCAGAGGAAAGGCGAGAGGAACTCAAGGGTCGTGCCACCATTCCAAGAGTCCCCCAGATGTCTCAGTCCATTCCAGGGAAACCTGTTTTCCCTGCACTGCCTCGACTTTCAAGCCGAGGATCGACTCACACCACGGTGGCACGTGGGACAGCCCTGTGGGAAAGCCTCATAGGAAAGCCTCGTGGGAAAGCCTCGTGGGAAAGCCTCGAGGGAAAGCCACTGATCCCATGATCCACGCGACGGGAGGGTGACACTGCTGCTACAACGCGGGAGGAAAGCACACGTGCAAGCCCCCACTGAGAGGAGGACTGACTCCCCTGGGGAGACTCCAGAAGTACCCTAAGATCCATGTCAGCACTGGAGAGGAATCCTCAGGTTCCAGCACCGACTCCACACAAGGTCTTAGGCACCGGCATCGGAAGGGAGAGGAATCCCAATAGGCCCCGGAGCTACTCGCATGGGGACTGGCCTTTCCTGAGGCCACCAGAGCGGGTCCCTGAGGTCCCCGTCTTAAGTCGAGAGCACCTGCAGCAACTCGAGAAAATCCAGGAGGTTCTCCCCTCCAGGCGAGATGAGCCCCATTTCCGCTGAGGCGTCTCGAGGCTAATCACACCTAACCTCTGGAACTTCCAAAGGGTCCTTCACACGCTTGCTGCAACTCAAGAAGTTCCCCGATATACCAGTCTCCACTCGAGAGGAAGCATGAGGGTCCCGCCCACATCCAGAGGAGCCTGGTTTCCACCTCGTCGCTTGAGATTAGGGATTCTTTTCCTGCTTCGTCTGGAAAGAATTCCCGGCTTTCCCGTCGCATCTCAAGAAGAGGCGCTCTCAACAGGAAAGGCGAGAGAAACCCCAGTGTCGTGCCACAATTCCAAGGGACACCCAGATGTCTCAGTCCATTCCAGAGGAACTTGTTTTCCCTCCACTGCCTCTACTTTCACTCCGAGGATATACTCACTCCACCATGGCATGTCCCACGTGGGACAGCCCTGTGGGAAAGCCTCGTCGGAAAGCCTCGAGGGAAAGCCACAGATCCCTTGATCCCCGCGACGGGAAGTGTGACACTGCTGCTACAGTTCGTGAGGAAAGCTCACGTGCATGCCCCCACACGAGATGAGCACTGACTCCCAGGAGAGACTCCAGAAGTACCCAAGATCCATATCAGCACTGGAGAGGAATCCTCAGGTTCCAGCCTCGACTCCACACAAGGTCTTAGGCCCCGACATCGACGGGAGAGGAATCCCGAAAGGCCCCCTTGCAAGTCCCATGGGCACTGGCCTTTCCTGAGGCCACCAGAGCGGGTCCCTGAGGTTCCCGTCGTAACTCGAGAGACCCTGCCCAACTCTAGAAAATCCAGGAGGTTCTCCGCTCCAGGCGAGATGAGGCCCATTTCCTCTGAGGCGTCTGGAGGCTCATCACACCTAAACTCTGGAAATTCAAAAGGGTCCTTGCTGCAACTCAAGAAGTTCCCCGACATACCCGTCTCCACTCGAGAGGAAGCACGAGGGTCCCGGCCACATCCAGGGGAACCCCGTTTCCGCCTGGTAGCTCGAGATGAGGGATCCTATCCTGCTTAGTCAGGAAAGATTTTTCAGCGTTCCCGTGGCCTCTCAAGAGCAAAGGCTCTCAATAGGAAAGGCGAGAGGAACTCCAGGGTCGTACCACCATTCCAAGAGTCCCCCAGATATCTCAGTCCATTTCAGAGGAACCTGTTTTCCCCGCAATGCCTCGACTTTCACGCCGAGGATCCACTCACACCATGGTGGCACGTGGGACAGCCCTGTGGAAAGCCTCGTGGGAAAGCCACAGATCCCTTGATCCCCGCGAAGGGAAGCGTGACACATCTGCTACACTGTCCCTGAGGTCACGTTGGTATGTTGAGAGCACCTGCCCCAACTCGAGAAAATCCAGGAGGTTCTCTGCTCCAGTCGAGATGAGGCCCATTTTCTCTGCGGCGTCTCGAGAGTAATCACACCTAAACTCTGGAACTTCCAAAGGGTCCTACACACCCTTGCTACAACTCAGGAGGTTCCCCGATATACCCGTCTCCACTCCAGAGGAAGCACGAGGGTCCGGCCTCCTCCAGAGAAGCTCCGTTTCCGCCTCCAAGCTCGAGATGAGGGATCCTTCCCTGCTTCCTCGGGAAAGAATTCCCGACATTTCCGACGCATCTCAAGAGGAGGCCCGCTGCACAGGAAAGGCGAGAGAAACTCATGGGTCGTGCCACCATTCCAAGAGCCCCCAGATATCTCCGTCCATTCCAGAGGATCCTTTTTTCCCTGCACTGCTTCGACTTTCATGCCGAGGATCGACTCACACCACGGTGGCACGTGGGAGAGCCCTGTGGGAAAGCCTCGTGGGACAGCCTCGAGGGAAAGCCACAGATCCCTTGACCCACGCGACGGGAAGCGTTACACTGCTGCTGCAGCTCGGGAGGAAAGCGCACGTGCATGCCCCCACTCGAGACAAGGACTGACTCCCCTGGGGAGACTCCAGAAGTACCCCAAGATGCATGTCAGCCCTGGAGAGGAATCCTCAGGTTCCGGCCCCGACTCCACACAAGGTCTTAGGCCCTGGCATCGACGGGAGAGGAACAGCGACAGGCCCTCTAGCAACTCACATGGGGACTGGCCTTTCCTGAGGTCACCAGAGCGGGTCCATGAGGTCCCCGTCGTAAGTCAAGAGCACCTGCCGCAACTCGGTAAAATCCAGGAGGTTCTCCCCTGCAGGCGAGATGAGGCCCGTTTCCACTGAGGTGTCTCGACGCTAATCACACTTGACCTCTGGAACTTCCAAAGAGTCTTTCACAGCCATGCTGCAACTCAAGAAGTTCCCCAACATACCCGTCTCCACTCAAGAGCAAGCACGAGGGTCCCGGCCACATCCAGAGGAGCTCCGTTTCCGGCTCGTAGCTCGAGAGGACGGATCCTTTCCCTGCCTTGGTCGGGAAAGAATTCCCGGCATTCCCATCGCATCTCAAGAGGAGGCGCTCTCCAAAGGAAAGGGGAGAGGAACTGCAGGGTCGTGCCACCATTCCAAGACTCCCCCAGATATCTCAGTCCATTCCACAGGAACCTGTTTTCCCTGCACTGCCCTCGGCTTTCACGCCGAGGATCGACTCACACCACCGTGACACGTGGGACAGCCCTGTGGGAAAGCCTCGTGGGAAAGACTCGAGGAAAGCCACAGATCCCTTGGTCCACGCAAGGGGAAGCGTGACACTGCTGCTACAGCATGGGAGGAAAGGGCACGCTCATGCCCCCACTCGAGACAAGGCCTGACTCCTTTGTGGAGACTCCAGAAGTACCCCAAAATCCATGTCAGCACTGGAGAGGAATCCTCAGCTTCCGGCCCCGACTCCACACAAGGTCTTAGGCCCGCATCGACGGAGAGGAATCACGAGAGGCCCCCTAGCAACACGCATGATAACTGGCCTTTCCTGCGGCCGCCAGAGCGGGTCCCTGAATCCCCGTCATAACTCGAGAGCACCTGCTGAAACTCGGGAATATCCAGGAGCCTCTCCATTCCAGGCGACATGAGGCCCATTTCTGCTGAGGCATCTCGAGACTAACCACACCTAACCTCTGGAACTTCCAAAGGGTCCTTCACACCCTTGCTGCAACTCAAGAAGTTCCCCGACATACCCGTTCCTCTTCACGTTCTGCCATAATGGTGGTGTCATCTGCATAATCTAAGTTGATTGATATTTCTACCGGCAATCTTGATTCCAGCTTTATGTTATCTTCCATCCCTGCATTTTTCATGATGTACTCTGCATAGAAGTTAAATAAACAGGGTGACAATATACAGCCTTGACATACTCCTTTTCCTTTTTGGAACCAGTCTGTTGTTCCATGTCCTGCTCTAACTGTTGCTTCCTGACCTTCATCCAGATTTCTCAAGAGGCAGGTTAGGTGGTCTGGTATTCCCATCTCTTTCAGAATTGTGGCTAAAACAACAGTATAAGGACCTTTCCGATGTCAGGCCAAGGAATTGTGTTTCCAGTCATTGAGCCACACCTGATCACTGAGCACAAATTCATGAATCTGTTCCTCAAGGGGAATGATATTCTTTTTATACAAACTTAGTTACCTGATTTATTACCTTACCTAATTGTTCCATCTGCTGTGAAATCCACCCCCTTACTTGTGGCAAATCTGCTAACACCTGCCTCACTGTGGGAGGGGTCTCCCATAGAAAATTTCATAAGGACAACAACTGTGGGAACGTGCGGTTACCCGTAATATGAGTAAGTCTGCCGGAAGCAAGCCCATCCATGTACAGTCAGTCTCTATGATCCATTTTGAAAGTGTCTCTTCAAGAGTTTGGTTGTTTCTTTCCACCATTCCAGAACACTGGGGCCTACATGCTGTATGTAATTTCCACTGATATTTAGAGCTTCACATACCTGTTAATTAACGCGGCTACAAAAGACAGGGCCATTGTCGGATTCTATACTGGTTGGAAACCCAAGTCTGGGAATTATTTCTCAAATCAGCGAGCTACTTCATTTTCTTTCAGATCAGGTAGGAAGGCCTCTGCCCAACCGGAGAAGGTACCTACTATTCTAGTAAGTCATGATAACAGTGACTGCCTTTGCTTCCCCCGAAGGACACTCGCTTTCCCTGCATCCTGAGAACTCCACGTCTCACCAGTTGAAAAGCGCTTCTTGGAGTCATTATTCAGGGGCAACTTCCCCTGGAGCCCGGGGCCATAGGGCGGCTCCACACTCCCAGGGAAAGGCAGAGCCACAGCCACACATCTGTCCCATCCCCTTTGCTCTGTAGGAAGCTCTAGTGAGCCTAGGTCGTCAGGAAAATTCTTGGCTCCTATGGGACAACATTTCTATGTGTGAAACTGCATCCAGGACCTAGGCCACAGGGCGCCTGTTTCTTCGGGGCGAGGTGGGGGGCCTGAGCAGTCGGCCAGCAACAGCTTCCACATCCATCCAATTGC
>NW_017199731.1:0-19510 GCF_001704415.2 Capra hircus
AGTTTTCCCTGGAATGGACTGAGAACATTTGGGGGACTCTGGAAATGGTCTGCTGGTCTGGAGTTTTTCTCTCCCTTTCCTGTGGAAGCAGGCGACGGAAACGCGGGAATTCTTTCCCGCAGGAAAAGAATCCCTAATCTCAAGCTACGAAGTGGAAACCAGGCTCCTCTGGATGTGGGCGGGACCCTCGTGCTTCCTCTCGAGTGGAGACTGGTATGTCAGGGAACTTCTTGAGTTGCAGCAAGCCTGTGAAGGACCCTTTGGAAGTTCCAGAGGTTAGGTGTGATTAGCCTCGAGACGCCTCACGGAAATGGGCCTCATCTCGCCTGGAGGGGAGAACCTCCTGGATTTTCTCGAGTTGCGGCAGGTGCTCTCGACTTACGACGAGACCTCAGGGACCCGCTCTGGTGACCTCAGGAAAGGCCAGTCCCCATGCGAGTTGCTAGGGGCCTCTCAGGATTCCTCCCCGTCGATGCCGGGGCCTAAGACCTTGTGTGGAGTCGGACCGGAACCTGAGGATTCCTCTCCAGTGCTGACATGGATCTTGGCGTACTTCTGGAGTCTCCCAAGCTTGCGTCAGTCTCGGCTCGAGTGGGGTCATTCACGTGCGCTTTCCTCCCGAGCGTAGCAGCAGTGTCACGCTTCCCTTCTCGTGGATCAAGGAATCTGTGGCTTTCCCTGGAGTCTTTCCCATGAGGCTTTCCCACAGGGCTATTCCACTTGCCACCATGGTGTGAGTCGATCCTCGGCGTGAAAGTCGAACCAGTGCAGGGAAAACAGGAACCTCCTTCCCCACAGTAGGGGATACACTGTCCCCTTGGGCGGGTATCTCCAGGGCACTCGCGCTGGGGGTTGCCCGCGGAGGTGCGGGCCTCAGGCTCCACGTGAGAAAAGCCCCAAATGGCATTAGCTGCCAGTCCAGACGCTGGCCCCTCAGGTCTCTGGCCGGAGCCTTGGGCTCCAGGCAACTCAAAGCCCTCGGGGGTGGCACTCTGGACTGCTGTAGGAAAGGATGCCAAGAGCCCACGGAGGAGTTGGGGGGGCATGGGGGAAACGGAGGCGAGGACAGCGAGGGATCTAGGTGGAGGCGCTGGAGAGAGCGTCTGGTGTCCCGGAATGCCTCGGAGGAGCCAGCGGGGACAGTCGAGGCCCAGGGACCTGTGGAATGTGAAAAGGCGGGAAATCCCAGAGCAAGGCAGGCTGGGAAAGGGGGCGTTGGTGGCCAATTCAAAGGGACCTAGGGGCGTTTCCTGGGCGGTGAGTTCCCTTGGCACTGCTGAGGGCCCCTGATTGATCCACTCGGGTTGAACCCACCCCCGCTGCGAGGAGGGCCACAAACCAAAGCCCCCGAACTGCCCGCCCACCCCAACGGGGATCTTGGCGGTCCAGGGCACAGCCGTGCCCGGGAAAAGCCCACTCGCTCCACGGGACTCCGTCCAGGGTCTCTGCTTGGAAAGAGGCCAGGGGCGGCCCCCTCCATCTACCCACCCAAACCCTATTGACGTCAATGGTGGCGGAGACGCCTCCCGTTCTCCAGAGTCCTGAGCTGCTGGGTCCCCGCCCACTCGGCCAGCAGTCTGCAGCGTGCCCGTGTGCCTCTCCCACCATGGCTTCGTCCGGCTCCTCCAGCACCTCAAGCGGTACGTTTGCCCTCGGTCCCTGTGGTCGGATCACATCTCAGGGGATTTGCGGGTGGCCTGGGCAAGGGCTCTCGGCCAATGTGTTGACCCCCTCCCACCGAGAACGGCTGGGACCCATCGGCCAGGCCCGGGGTTCCGAGGCGTCAGGTGTGCCCAAATTCGGAGGGCGTGGCATCGTTCGTTCATCTTGCTCCTTTGGCACACACATGGGCTTCTCCGTTCTCTTTTTGGGAAGACAGTGTTGTTTCAGGGGGCGTGCTGCGGGGGCGGGGGCGGGGTTGGGGGGGTGGGAGCGGGTGCTTTGCTGGGATGAGGCCCTTTATCCTCACATCTTCATGTGGGAATGGGAGTCGGGGAGCTCTGTGGCCTTGCTGCCTTCAGTGGCTTCCTCTGCACAGGGGCCTAGTGGCTTCTGCTTTTGTCAGGCGTTACGGGGTTTGGCTTCGCTTTGGTGGCCTTGGCTTTGGCTTGGCCTTGGCCTTGGTTGCCTTGGCCTTGCCTTGCCTTGCCTTGGCTTGAACTTTGCCTTGTGCTTGAACTTGAACTTGACCTTGACCTTGAACTTGAACTTGCTTGAACCTTGACTTGAACTTGAACTTGAACTTGCTTCAACTTGAACTTGACCTTGACCTTGACCTTGACTTGACTTGAACCTTGACTTGACCTTGAACTTGAACTTGTGACTTGACTTGACTTGAACTTGACCTTGAACTTGAACTTCAACTTGAACTTGAACTTGACTTGACTTGACTTGACCTTGACCTTGACTTGAACTTGACCTTGACCTTGACCAACAACGGGAGACCTCGAGATTTGCTCAGAGCACCGGAGGTCCAGAAGCAGGGCCCTGTATCTCCCCTTCCCTTTGATCATTGCAAAGACATTCCTAGCTGATAGCGGAGTGCCCCTGAAGAAGCAAGCAGTGGGAGTGTGTTTGACACGACTGTGTGCCTTCCTGGCCTCAGCTCCACAAGGGGCCTTTCCTCTCGAAGTAGGCCCCATGTCCCCTTGGGGAGGGTGTCATGCCTCTTTTCTCCTCACTGCCAAAGGGTGGAGCCAAGCTCGCTCTGTCAGAGGTACAAAAACAGCAATTGAATGGATTTTCAAGCTCTTGCTAGGCTGCACCCTTTCAGGGCCCACTTTACTGAAACAGGTGCTCTGTGGCCCCTGGTTGGGTATGCAGGTTCACAAACAGGGTGAGATCCTGTCCAAGCCAAGAATTTTCCTGAAAGACCTAGGCTCACTAGAGCTCTCCTCCAGAGCAAAGGGGATAGAGGAGATGTATGGAGGAGTCTTTGCCTTTCCCTGTGAGTGTGGGGCTACTCCCTACGGCCCCAAGCTCAGGGATAACTGCCTCTAAGAAAGGAATGGCAAGAAGCGCTATTCTTGGAGGTTGGGACAGGGAGTTCGCAGCATGTGGGGAAAGAAAGACTTCTTCGGGAAGAAGAGGCAACCACCGGGGGTGTGTTTGCAAGCCTCTATTTGGAAGGAACAGGTTTGCTTATACAACTCAAGACCTCCAGATCTGCTCAGAGGACTGAAGTTCCAGAGACAGGGCCATGTATCTCCCCTTCCCTTTGAGATCCTTGCAAAGACATTCCTAGCAGATCGTGGGAGTGCCCATGAAGAAGCAAGCAGGGAGTGTGCTTGACATCACTGGCTGCCTACCTGGGCTCAGCTCCTCAAGGGCCTTTCTCTCCTGGTAGGCCCTATGTCCCCTTTGGGAGAGGTGGTGCCCTCTTCCCTCCACACTGCCAAAGGGTGGAGGTGGAGCAAACTCGTTCTCTCCGAGGTAAAAAAAAAAAGACAAATTGGATGGATTTTTAAGCTCTTGCTATGCTGCACCCCTCCAGGACCCACTCGAGCAAAACAGGTGCCCTGTGGCCCCTAGGTCGGGTATGCAGGTTCACACACCGGGTGGGATCCCGTCAAAGCCAAGAATTTTCCTGACAGACCTAGGCTCACTAGAGCTCTCCTCCAGAGGAAAGGGGACAGAAAAGACGTGTGTGTGGAGGTGGCTCTGCCTTTCCAGGTCCCAATCTCAGGGATAACTGCCCCTAAGAAAGGAACTGCTGCTGCTGCTGCTAAGTTGCTTCAGTCGTGTTCGACTCTGTGCGACGCCATAGACGGTAGCCCACTAGGCTCCCCCGTCCCTGGGATTCTCCAGGCAAGAACAGTAAGTGGGTTGCCATTGCCTTCTCCAATGCATGAAAGTGAAAATGAAAGTGCAGTCGCTCAGTCGTGTCCGACCCTCAGCGACCCCACGGACTGCAGCCTACCAGGCTTCTCCGTCCATAGGATTTTCTGAAAGGAACTGCAAGAAGCGCTTTTCCAGGAGGCTGGGAAAGGGAGTTCGCAGGATGTGGGAAAGAGAGCCTCCTTCGGGGAAGAATAGGCGGCCACTTGTTTTGTGTTGCAAACCTCTATTTGGAAGGAACAGGTTAGCTTATACAAAGGGAGACCTCCAGATCTGCTCAGAGGACCAAAGTTGCAGAGGCAGGTCGGTGTATTTTCCCTTCACTTTGCGATCCTTGCAAAGACATTCCTTGCTGATAGATGATTCAGCAAGGGCCTTTGAGACTGTTGTTTTCTTTCCTAGGTTCAAAGATTCCTTCAGTTCCTAATATAGATATCCTAGAAATTATCTGACATCCGTTGAAAATCTGATATGTCCTGGTCAAATGCTGTCAGTTATAATTCCAGTTATCATATTAAAGCATTTCAAGTCGCAGCAGTGACCAGATTACATTGTCAATTTCTATTTAATCAGGTTTTAACCATGTCCTCTATGGTTTCACACTGATGCCTTTGCAGAAATACTGCTACTTCAAGATATATGGAATATACTTTTTTTAAGCTTACCGATAACTTGGTTTGTTTGTTTGTTTGTCTTCTGGTAAGCTGGTACCAGATGGAATTTAGTCTCCTCTCTAGGTTAAGAGAACAAAGTTTTTCTTAGAATGCAATTTTTGATAACAGACTATGGATTTCTTTACCTTTCATTGATTTATAATTGTTTTCATCATCTGTTTTTTTACTTCGGTAAAGTAAAGAAGCCTTATTTAAGATTTTGGTACATGTAGGATGGACTAAGCTTTCCCCACTCTTGCAAGTTCCCTTAACCCTTCAGATTCTTCTCGTGGGACCAAGATCTCACTTTCCTCCAGAGGGACAATCCAAGCTTTTTATTAGTTGATCTGCCCCTGACATCAGAGTCCATTTGAGCACGAGTTGGCCTATAATTTAGGCATGAAACTATGACTACATAAAGAAAAGGTGACTTTATGATTCAGGGATGGCCATGATATGCCTTGCACTTCAGAGAAAATGGGTTAAAATGATTTTTTTTTCTTCAAAACTGCACAGCCAGTTCTTTCAGCATATGCAATTGAAAACATCTAGTCATTAGGTCAGTTTTCATTCCAATCCCAAAGAAAGGCAATGACAAAGAATATTCAAGCTGCTGCACAATTGCACTCATCTCACACACTAGTAAAGTAATGCTCAAAATTCTCCAAGTTCACATGAACTGTGAACTTCCAAATGTTCAAGAGGGATTTAAAACATGCAGAGAAACCAGAGATCAAACTGCCAACATCCACTGGATCATTGAAAAAGCAAGAGAGTTCCAGAAAAAAAGACATCTATTTCTGCTTTATTGACTATGCCAAAGCCTTTGACTGTGTGGATCACAATAAACTGGGAAAAATTCTGAAAGAGATGGGAATACCAGACCACCTGACCTGTCTCTTGAGAAACCTGTATGCAGGTCAGGAAGAAACAGTTCGAACTGGACATGGAACAACAGACTGGTTCTAAATAGGAAAAGGAATATGTCAAGGCAGTGTATTGGTCACCGCCTGCTTATTTAACTTATATGCAGAGTACATCATGAGAAACACTGGGCTGGAGGAAGCACACGCTGGAATCCAGATTGCTGGGAGAAATATCAAGAATCTCAGATATGCAGATGACACCACCCTTATGGCAGAAAGTGAAGAAGAACTAAAGAGTCTCCTGATGAAAGTGAAAGAGGAGAGTGAAAAAGTTAGCTTAAAGCTCAGCATTCAGAAAACTAAAATCATTGCATCCAGTCTCATTCACTTCATGGCAAATAGATGGGAAAACATTGGAAACAGCAGCAGACTATTTTGGGGGGCTTGGAAATCACTGCAGGTGATGGCTGCCTCCATGAACTTAAAACGTATTTATGACTTGGAAGAAAAGTGATGACCAAACTAGACAGGCATATTTAAAAAGCCGAGACGTTGCTTTGCCAACAAAGATCCATCCAGTCAAGGCTATGGTTTTTCCATATGTCATGGATGGATATGAAAGATGTACTATAAAGAAAGTGACAGCTGAAAATTGGATGCTTTTGAACTGTGGTGTTGGAGAAGATGCTTGTAGGTCGCTTAGACTACATAGGAGACGCAACCACTCCATCCTAAAGGAAATCAGGTCTGAATATACATTGGAAGGACTAATACTGAACCTGAAACTCCAATACTTTGGCCACTTGATGTGAAGAGCTGACTCACTTGGAAGTTGCTTTGATTTGCCTGTGAGTGTGGGAGCCCTCCCGTGGGCAAAGGGCCTCAGGGGTCATTGCCACTGAATCACGACCTCCAAGCAAGCGCATTCCAGCTGTGTGACATTCAGGAAGCAGGAGACTGGGAAAACTATCTTCCTTAGAGGAAGGAAAGTCATCCACAGAGAGTGTGTTTTCAGGCCTCTCTTTGCAGCAAGTGTTTTGCTTCTCAGACATCAGAGCTGCAGGCTTGCTCTGAGGGCCTCAATTGCAGAGTCAGGGCTGTGTGTCTCACTGCACTTTCCAAGCATTGCAGACACATTCCTAGGTTGGAGCAGTGCTTCCCATGAGAAAGAAGCCTCGGGAGTGTGTCTGAGCGGGCTGAGTGCCATGCTAGGGTCACCTAGTCGAGGGCACCTTGCACATCCAATGGGCCCCAGGCGAGTAGCTATGGACCGGCCCTTCGGTTGAGACATCCCAAAGCAGGGAACAAAGCTAGCTCTGTCAGAAGGAGGAAAACAGCAATGGGATGGATTTTCAAGCAGTTGCTAAGTCACACCACGTTAGGGCTCCCCAGGGAAAGAAATGCGAATTTTGGCCTCTAGGCCCAGTATCCAGATGTGTGCACAGGATATTTTCCCCACAGGATTCAAGAATGTTCCAGACAGACCTAAGCTCACTAGCTCTCTCCTGCAGAGGAAATGAAATATTGTTGCTGAACCACGAAAAGATGCTGGGATTCTTGGCTTATGGAGGAGAAGAATTCAATCCAGGGCCCAAGACGAGGCTTGATTGCTCAGAGCTTTTGTGCAATAGAGTTTTATTAAAGGATAAAGGAGATAGAGAAAGCTTCTGACAGAGACATCACAAGGGGCAGAAAGCGTACCCCCTTGCTAGTGTTAGTAATGGAGTTATATACTCTCCAATAAGTTATGACAACGAACAAAAGAATGTCTGGAGGTTGTAAAGACTCACTAGACCTACTCCCATAATTGACATTTTAAGATAACAGGATTAGCCAGAAGGTTTTTTCCAGAGACCGTCCTCAAGAAGGATGCATGATTGTTATATAATCCTAAGGAATGTAGAGGGAAAAACAGTTTGTCCTTCCTTCCTCCTTGAGAATTCTAGACCCCTCTCTCCTTGGGGACCCTTGAACTTCTTATAAACCTGCCTTGGCAATGACTCTCTCAGAAACATGATTGAACAGCCGTTTGGAGCTTCCTTTGACTTTCCCTGGGAGGGAGGGAGCCCTCCCTGAGCACAGGGCCTCAGGGGCCATGGCCAATGAAAAATAATCTCCCAGCAAGTGCTTTTCAGCCCTGTGTGACTCTCAGCCCACAGGAGGCTGAGAAAACTCTCTTCCTTGGAGGAAGGAAAGGCAGCCCAAGAGTGTGTTTTCAGGCCTGTATCTTGCAGCAAGTGTTTGGCTTGTTAGACAGAAGACCTGCAGGCCTGTTCCAACAGACTCAATGCCAGAATCAGGGCCTTGTGTCTCCCTGCAGTTTCCTGGCCTTGCAAACACATTCCTAGGTGAGAGCAGTCCTGCCCATGGGGAAGCAGGCTGCGGGAGTGTGTCTGAGGGGGCCAGGTGTCATGCTGGGGTCACCTGGTCGAGGGCACCTTGCACCTCCAATGGACCCCAGGCAAGGAGTTGCAGGCCACCACCTTGCTTCTGAAATCCCAAAATGGGGAGCAAAGCTCGCTCTGTCAGAGGGAAGATAACAGCAACAGGATGGATTTTCAAGCAGTTGCTAGGCTGTACTGCGTTAGGGCTCCAAGGAAGGAAAATGCGAATTTTAGCCCCTACGACTGGTATCCAGGTGGGCTCCCAGGATGATTTCCCCGCAGGATCCAAGAACGTTCCAGACAGACCTGGGCTCACTAGCTCCCTCCTGCAGAGGAAACATGAGAGAACAGCTGTTTGGAGGTTGCTTTGACTTCCCCTGGGAGGGTAGGATCCCTCCCTGGGTGCAGGGCCTCAGGGGCCATTGCCACTGAGAAATGCCCTCTAAGCCAGACCTTTCCAGCCTTGTATGACTCAGCACAGAGGAGACTGGAAAAGCTCTCTTCCTTGGAGGAAGGAAAGGCAGCCCCAGAGAGTGTGTTTTCACACCTGTATCTTGCAGCAAGTGTTTGGCGTCTCAGACGTCAGACCTCCAGGCCTGCTCCAACGGCCTCAGTTCCAGGAGTCAGGGCCGTGTGTCTCCCTGCATTTTCTGAGCCTTGGGAACACATTCCTAGGTCAGAACAGTCCTGCCCATGGGGAAGGAGGCTGCGAGAGTGTGTCTGAGGGGGTCGGGTGCCATGCTGGGATCCAATAGACCCGGTACCTCCAATAGACCCCAGGACAACAGCGGTGGGGCTCGCCCTGGCTTCCGAAATGCCAAAGCGAGAAGCAAAGCTAGCTCTATCAGAAGGAAGAAAAGAGCAATCGGATGGATGTTCAGGCTGTTGCTGGGCCGCACCACTTCAGGGTCCCCCCCGAGAGGAACAGGCGCCCTGTGGCCCCTAGGTCCGATATGCAGGTTAACACACAGGGTGTGTCCCCATAGGAGCCAAGAATTTTCCTGACAGACCTAGGCTCACTAGAGCTCTCCTACAGGGCAAAAGGGGTAGAACAGACTGTGGATGTGACTCTGCCTTTCCCAGCGAGCATGGGGCCCTCCCTATGGCCCCGGGCTCCAGGGAAAATTGTCCCTGAAAAATGACCTCCAAGAAGCGCTTTTCCAGCAGGCTGGGATGCAGAGTTCACAGGATGCGGGAAAGTGATCGTCCTTCAGGGAAGAAGAGGCAGCCACCCAGTGTGTGTTTGCAAGCCTGTATTTGGAAGAAACTGGTTAGCTCCTTCAAGGGGAGACCTCCAGGTCTGCTCAGAGGACCGAAATTCCAGAGGCAGCACCATGCATCTCCCCTGTCCTTTCTGAGCCTTGGAAAGACATGCCTAGCTTATAGCGGTATTGCTCATGAAGAAGCACGATGCAGGAATGTGTCAGACATGACTGGGTGCCTTCCTGGGTTCAGCTCCGTGAGGGGCCTTTCCACTCAAAGTAGGTCCCATGCCTCCTTGGGGAGGAAGTGGGGCCCGCTTGCCTCCAAATTGCCAAAGGCTGGAACAAAGCTAGTTCTATCAGAGGTAAGAAAAGAGCAATTGGATGGATGTGGAAGCTGTTGCTGGGCCGCACTGCTTCAGGCCCCCACCCCTCCGCCCCCGAGAGAAACAGGCGCCCTGTGGCCCCTAGGTCCTGGATGCAGTTTCACACATAGAATGTGTCCCCATAGGAGCCAAGAATTTTCCTGACAGACCTAGGCTCACTAGAGCTCTCCTACAGAGCAAAGGGGATGGGACAGATGTGTGGCTGTGGCTCTGCCTTTCCCTGGGAGTGTGGAGCCGCTCCCTATGGCCCCGGGCTCCAGGGGAAGTTGCCCCTGAATAATGACCTCCAAGAAGCGCTTTTCCAACTGGCTGAGACGTGGAGTTCTCAGGATGCAGGGAAAGCGAGTGTCCTTCGGGGAAGCAAAGGCAGTCACCTGTTATCATGACTTACTAGAATAGTAGGTACCTTCTCCGGTTGGGCAGAGGCCTTCCCTACCTGATCTGAAAAAGAAAATGAAGTAGCTCGCTGATTTGAGAAATAATTCCCAGACTTGGGTTTTCCAACCAGTATAGAATCCGACAATGGCCCTGTCTTTGTAGCCGCGTTAATTAACAGGTATGTGAAGCTCTAAATATCAGTGGAAATTACATACAGCATATAGGCCCCAGTGTTCTGGAATGGTGGAAAGAAACAACCAAACTCTTGAAGAGACACTTTCAAAATGGATCATAGAGACTGACTGTACATGGATGGGCTTGCTTCCGGCAGACTTACTCATATTACGGGTAACCGCACGTTCCCACAGTTGTTGTCCTTATGAAATTTTCTATGGGAGACCCCCTCCCACAGTGAGGCAGGAGTTAGCAGATTTGCCACAAGTAAGGGGGTGGGATTTCACAGCAGATGGAACAATTAGGTAAGGTAATAAATCAGGTAACTAAGTTTGTATAAAAAAGAATATCATTCCCCCTTGAGGAACAGATTCATGAATTTGTGCTCAGTGATCAGGTGTGGCTCAATGACTGGAAACACAATTCCTTGGCCTGACATCGGAAAGGTCCTTATACTGTTGTTTTAGCCACAATTCTGAAAGAGATGGGAATACCAGACCACCTAACCTGCCTCTTGAGAAATCTGGATGAAGGTCAGGAAGCAACAGTTAGAGCAGGACATGGAACAACAGACTGGTTCCAAAAAGGAAAAGGACTATGTCAAGGCTGTATATTGTCACCCTGTTTATTTAACTTCTATGCAGAGTACATCATGAAAAATGCTGGGATGGAAGATACATAAGCTGGAATCAAGATTGCCGGTAGAAATATCAATCAACTTAGATATGCAGATGACACCACCATTATGGCAGAACGTGAAGAGGAACGGGTATGTTGGGGAACTTCTTGAGTTGCAGCAAGGGTGTGAAGGACCCTTTGGAAGTTCCAGAGGTTAGGTGTGGTTAGTCTCGAGATGCCTCAGCGGAAATGGGACTCATGTCGCCTGGAATGGAGACGCTCCTGGATATTCCCGAGTTTCAGCAGGTGCTCTCGAGTTACGACGGGGATTCAGGGACCCGCTCTGGCGGCCACAGGAAAGGCCAGTTATCATGCGTGTTGCTAGGTGGCCTCTCGTGATTCCTCTCCCGTCGATGCCGGGGCCTAAGACCTTGTGTGGAGTCGGGGCCGGAAGCTGAGGATTCCTCTCCAGTGCTGACATGGATTTTGGGGTACTTCTGGAGTCTCCACAAAGGAGTCAGGCCTCGTCTCGAGTGGGGGCATGAGCGTGCCCTTTCCTCCCATGCTGTAGCAGCAGTGTCACGCTTCCCCTTGCGTGGACCAAGGGATCTGTGGCTTTCCCTCGAGTCTTTCCCACGAGGCTTTGCCACAGGGCTGTCCCACGTGTCACGGTGGTGTGAGTCGATCCTCGGCGTGAAAGCCGAGGCAGTGCAGGGAAAACAGGTTCCTGTGGAACGGACTGAGATATCTGGGGGAGTCTTGGAATGGTGGCACGACCCTGGAGTTCCTCTCGCCTTTCCTGTGGAGAGCGCCTCCTCTTGAGATGCGACGGGAATGCCTGGGAATTCTTTCAGACCACGCAGGGAAAGGATCCCTCCTCTCGAGCAAGAGGCGGAAAACGGGGCTCCTCTGGATGTGGGCGGGACTCTCGTGCTTCCTCTCGAGTGGAGACGGGTATGTCGGGGAACTTCTTGAGTTGCAGCAAGCGTGTGAAGGGCCCTTTGGAAATTCCTTGAGGTTAGCTGTGATTAGCCTCGAGACGCCTCAGCAGAAATGGGCCTCATCTCACCTGGAGGGGAGAACCTCCTGGATTTTCTCGAGTGGCGGGCTGGTGCTCTCGACTTACGACAGGGACCTCAGGAACCCGCTCTGGTGGCCTCAGGACAAGACCAGTCCCGATGCGAGTTGCTCGGGGGACTCTCTGGATTCCTCTCCCATCGATCCCGGGGCCTAAGAGCTTGTGTGGAGTCGGTGCCTGAACCTGAGGATTCCTCTCCAGGGCTGGCATGGATCTTGTGGTACTTCTGGAGTCTCCCCAGGGGAGTCAGTCCACGTCTCGAGTGGGGGCATGCACATGCGCTTTCCTCCCAGCTCTAGCAGCAGTGTAATCGCTTCCCTTCGGCTTGGATCGGAATGGATCTGTGGCTTTCCCTCGAGGCTTTCCCACAGGCTGTCCCAACGTGCCACCGTGGTGTGAGTCGATCCTCGGCTTAAAAGTCGAGGCAGTGCAGGGGAAACAGGTTTCCCTGGAATGGATTGAGACATCTGGGGGACTCTGGAATGGTGGCACGACCCTGGAGTTCCTCTCGCCTTTCCTGTGGAGAGCTCCTCCTCTTGAGATGCGACAGAAACGCCGGGGAATTCTTTCCCGACCACGCAGGGGAAAGGATCCCTCCTCTCGAGCTAGGAGGCGGAAACGGGGCTCCTCTGGATGAGGGCGGGACTCTCATGCTCCCTCTCGAGTGGAGACGGGTATGTCGGGGAACTTCTTGAGTTGCAGCAAGGGTGTGAAGGACCCTTTGGAAGTTCCAGAGGTTAGGTGTTGATTAGCCTCGAGACGCCTCAGCGGAAATGGGCCTCATCTCGCCTGGAGGGGAGAACCTCCTGGATTTTCTCGAGTTGCGGCAGGTGCTCTCGACTTACGACGGGGACCTCAGGGACCCGCTCTGGTGGCCTCAGAAAAGGCCAGTCCGCATGCGAGTTGCTCGGGGGCCTCTCGGGATTCCTCTCCCGTCGATGCCGGGGCCTAAGACTGCCGGGAGCCAGTGTGAGGAACCCGCCCGTGACAAGGTTATGAGGAAGGAAGCTGACATAAGCAAGGCGTGCTCAGACTTCAGGGACCCTCTGGAAATTTTTAAGCATGTACCCCAACAAAAATCTGCCGGGTTTTGTGCTCTGCTTTTTTCACCTCTTCTGACCTTTTCTGGAAAAAGTCAATTCAGGGCGTTACTCTTCTGCATTTGAAAGAGTGTTTCAATCCAAAAACCCTCTGATGGCTTTCTAGCCTGCCTGTAGGACTCGTACAGCTGCGCTTGTGATTGTTTGAGGCCTCCTGACCGCAGGAGGCACAGGAAGCTTAAAACATCCTAGGAATGCAGGAGCTTCGAGGAGTCAAAATCTTTAGAATAGGACTGATTAAAAGTTTCGTTTTTTGGGTCAATGCTTGCTGCCAAATTTTCATATCCTTTTTTTAGATATAGTTGGTATATAGAAAAACAAGTAGTAGACCTGGTATTAGCAACATTAGATCTTTGAGTTAAGTACCTTCTTTGTTATAACCCACTGCACCTTTGTTCTATAGAGATGTAACTTTAATGCTTAAGGAGATGCAGATTAAAGAAAACACTTCAGGGAAACAAAATTAACATTCATTAAGGAAGAGAGCCAAAAAGTGTTAACAAGCCTCTTGGCCAGAAGATAATGTAAATCACCTGAGACCTTTTGTATACAAAATGATATACAGAAAGAATCTGGGTTGCGAACACTACATAATTTTGTGTTATCCATTGATCTCCATGTTTTATCAAAAGTATAAAGGCCTTCTGAACAATAAAGGAGGAGGCCAGGGGCCGGGGGCCAGTTTCTCGGACCAGCTTCTCGAACTAGTCTCTCAGCCTGGTTTCTTGGGACTCTGGCTCCCCCTGTGTCTTTCTCTCTCTTTCTTCTTCTCTACCTTTCCTTCCCTCTGCTCTTTACTTTAACTTCAGGCTGAATCTCCACCTGGAGTGCGGAGGCTCGCCAGGTCTACTTACTTGCCCTGGCTGTTAAGACCCGCACGAAAGGGAGCTTAAGGCGAGGCACCTTAGATATTCAAGAGGGCGCCGGTGGCCCAACGTAGGTGGTGCAAATTCCTTGTCTGGATTTTATTGGCCTTCGGTAAACCAACCTATTCAGCCTCTTCCTCATTAATCTTCTTACTACACTATAGTTTCCTAATCTAATCTTACATTAATAAATAAACAAGTCTTTCCACGCAACGCCGTCCACCCCTTCGAATTTCGCTGGATCCACCGGGGCTGGACCCCGCATAAGACCTTGTGTGGTGTCAGTGCCGGAACCTGAGGATTCCTCTCCAGTGCTGACATGGATCTTGGGGTACTTCTGGAGTCTCCCAGGGGAGTCAGTCCCGTCTCGAGTGGGGGCATGCACGTGCATTTACCTCCCGGGCTGTAGCAGCAGTGATCATGCTTCCCTTTGCGTGGATCAAGGGATCTGTGGCTTTCCCTCGAGGCTTTCCCACGAGGCTTTCCCACAGGCTATCCCACGTACCACCGTGTTGTGAGTCGATCCTCGCCTTGAATGTCGAGGCAGTGCAGGAAAACAGGTTTCCCTGGAATGGACTGAGACAGTCTGTGGGACTCAGGGAAAGGTGGCACGACCCTGGAGTTCCTCTCGCCTTTCTGTGGAGAGCGCCTCCACTTGAGATGCGACGGGAACGCGGGAATTCTTCCCGAACACGCAGGGAAATGATCCCCTCTAGAGCTAGGAGGCGGAAACGGGGCTCCTCTGGATGTGGGCGGGACTCTCGTGCTTCCTCTCGAGTGGAGACGGGTAATGTCGGGAACTTCTTTAGTTGCAGCAAGGGTGTGAAGGACCCTTTGGAAGTTCCAGAGTTTAGGTGTGATTAGCTCGAGACGCCTCAGTGGAAATGGGGCTCATCTCGCCTGGAGGGAGAACCTCCTGGATTTTCTCGAGTTGGAGCAGGTAATCTCGTCTTACAACGGGGACCTCAGGGACCCACTCTGGTGGCCTCAGGAAAGGCCAGTCACCATGCGAGTTGCTCTGGGGCCTCTCCTGATTCCTCTCCCGTCGATGCGGGGCCCTAAGGCCTTGTGTGGAGTCGGTGCCAGAACCAGACGATTCCTCTCCAGTGCTGACATGGATCTTGGGGTACTTTTGGAGTCTCCCCAGGGGAGTCAGTCCTCGTCTCGAGTGGGGGCATGCACGTGCGCTTTCCTCCCGAGCTGTAGCAGCAGTGTCACGCTTCCCTTCGCGAGGTGAAGGGATCTGTGGCTTTCCCTCGAGGCTTTTCCATGAGGCTTTCCCACGAGGCTTTCCCACGAGGCTTTCCCACAGGGCTGTCCCACGTGCCACCGTGGTGTGTGTCGATCCTCGGCTAGAAAGTCGAGGAGTGCAGGGAAAACAGGTTTCCCTGGAATGGACTGAGACATCTGGGGACTCTGGGAATGGTGGCACGACCCTGGAGTTCCTCTCGCCTTTCCTGTGGAGAGCGCCTCCTCTGAGATGCGACGGGAATGCGGGGAAATTTTTCCCGACCACGCAGGGAAAGGATCCCTCCTCTCGAGCTATGAGGCGGAAACGGGGGTTCCTCTGGATGTGGGCGGGACTCTCGTGCTTCCTCTCGAGTGGAGACGGGTATGTCGGGGAACTTCTTGAGTTGCAGCAAGGGTGTGAAGGACCCTTTGGACGTTCCAGAGGTTAGGTGTGATTAGCCTCGAGACGCCTCGCGAAAATGGGCCTCATCTCGCCTGGATGGGAGAACCTCCTGGATTTTCTCGAGTTGCGGCAGGTGCTCTCGACTTACGACGGGGACCTCAGGGACCCGCTCTGGTGGCCTCAGGAAAGGCCAGTCCGCATGCGAGTTGCTCGGGGGCCTCTCGGGATTCCTCTCCCGTCGATGCCGGGGCCTAAGACTGCCGGGAGCCAGTGTGAGGAAGCCGCCCGTGACAAGGTTATGAGGAAGGAAGCTGACATACGCAACGCGTGCTCAGACTTCATGGACCCCTCTGGAAATTTTTAAGCATGTACCCCAACAAAAATCTGCCGGGTTTTGTGCTCTGCTTTTTCACTCTTCTGACCTTTTCTGGAAAAAGTCAATTCAGGGCGTTACTCTTCTGCATTTGAAAGAGTGTTTCAATCCAAAAACCCTCTGATGGCTTTCTAGCCTGCCTGTAGGACTCGTACAGCTGCGCTTGTGATTGTTTGAGGCCTCCTGACCGCAGGAGGCACAGGAAGCTTAAAACATCCTAGGAATGCAGGAGCTTCCGAGGAGTCAAAATCTTTAGAATAGGACTGATTAAAAGTTTCGTTTTTTGGGTCAATGCTTGCTGCCAAATTTTCATATCCTTTTTTTTAGATATAGTTGGTATATAGAAAAACAAGTAGTAGACCTGGTATTAGCAACATTAGATCTTTGAGTTAAGTACCTTCTTTGTTATAACCCACTGCACCTTTGTTCTATAGAGATGTAACTTTAATGCTTTAAGGAGATGCAGATTAAAGAAAAACACTTCAGGGGAAACAAAATTAACATTCATTAAGGAAGAGAGCCAAAAAGTGTTAACAAGCCTCTTGGCCAAAAGATAATGTAAATCACCTGAGACCTTTTGTATACAAAATGATATACAGAAAGAATCTGGGTTGCGAACACTACATAATTTTGTGTTATCCATTGATCTCCATGTTTTATCAAAAGTATAAAAGGCCTTCTGAACAATAAAGGAGGAGGCCAGGGGCCGGGGGCCAATTTCTCGGACCAGCTTCTCGAACTAGTCTCTCAGCCTGGTTTCTTGGGACTCTGGCTCCCCCTGTGTCTTTCTCTCTCTTTCTTCTTCTCTACCTTTCCTTCCCTCTGCTCTTTACTTTAACTTCAGGCTGAATCTCCACCTGGAGTGCGGAGGCTCGCCAGGTCTACTTACTTGCCCTGGCTGTTAAGACCCGCACGAAAGGGAGCTAAGGCGAGGCACCCTTAGATATTCAAGCGGGCGCCGGTGGCCCAACGTAGGTGGTGCAAATTGCTTGTCTGGAATTTTATTGGCCGTCCGCGTAAACCAAGCTATTCAGCCCTCTTCCTCCACTTAATCTTCTTACTACACTATAGTTTCCTAATCTAATCTTACATTAATAAATAAACAAGACTTTCCACGCCAACGCCGTCCACCCTTCAAATTCCCTGGATCCACCGGGGCTGGACCCCGGCATAAGACCTTGAGTGGAGTCGGTGCCGGAACCTGAGGATTCCTCTCCAGTGCTGACATGGATCTTGGGGTACTTCCTGAGTCTTCCCAGGGGAGTCAGTCCTCGTCTCGAGTAGGGGCATGCACGTGCGCTTTCCTCCCGAGCTGTAGCAGCAGTGTCACGCTTCCCTTCGCGTGGATCAAGGGATCTGTGGCTTTCCCACTAGGCTTTCCCTCAGGGCTGTCCCACGTGCCACCGTGGTGTGAGTCGATCCTCGGCTTGAAAGTCGAGGCAGTGCAGGGAAAACAGGTTTCCCTGGAACGGACTGAGACATCTGGGGGACTCTGGGAATGGTGGCACGACCCTGGAGTTCCTCTCGCCTTTCCTGTGGAGAGCGCCTCCTCTTGAGATGCGACGGGAATGCCGGGAATTCTTTCCCGACCACGCAGAGAAAGGATCCCTCCTCTCGAGCAAGAGGCGAAAACGGGGCTCCTCTGGATGTGGGCGGGACTCTCGTGCTTCCTCTCGAGTGGAGACGGGTATGTCGGGGAACTTCTTGAGTTGCAGCAAGCGTGTGAAGGGCCCTTTGGAAATTCTTGAGGTTAGGTGTGATTAGCCTCGAGACGCCTCAGCAGAAATGGGCCTCATCTCACCTGGAGGGGAGAACCTCCTGGATTTTCTCGAGTGGCGGCAGGTGCTCTCGACTTACGACAGGGACCTCAGGAACCCGCTCTGGTGGCCTCAGGACAGACCAGTCCCGATGCGAGTTGCTCGGGGGACTCTCTGGATTCCTCTCCCATCGATCCCGGGGCCTAAGAGCTTGTGTGGAGTCGGTGCCTGAACCTGAGGATTCCTCTCCAGGGCTGGCATGGATCTTGTGGTACTTCTGGAGTCTCCCCAGGGGAGTCAGTCCACGTCTCGAGTGGGGGCATGCACATGCGCTTTCCTCCCCAGCTCTAGCAGCAGTGTAACGCTTCCCTTCGCTTGGATCGATGGATCTGTGGCTTTCCCTCGAGGCTTTCCCACAGGGCTGTCCAACGTGCCACCGTGGTGTGAGTCGATCCTCGGCTTAAAAGTCGAGGCAGTGCAGGGAAAACAGGTTTCCCTGGAATGGACTGAGACATCTGGGGGACTCTGGGAATGGTGGCACGACCCTGGAGTTCCTCTCGCCTTTCCTGTGGAGAGCTCCTCCTCTTGAGATGCGACGGAAACGCCGGGAATTCTTTCCCGACCACGCAGGGGAAGGATCCCTCCTCTCGAGCTAGGAGGCGGAAACGGGGGCTCCTCTGGATGAGGGCGGGACTCTCGTGCTCCCTCTCGAGTGGAGACGGGTATGTCGGGGAACTTCTTGAGTTGCAGCAAGGGTGTGAAGGACCCTTTGGAAGTTCCAGAGGTAGGTGTGATTAGCCTCGAGACGCCTCAGCGGAAATGGGCCTCATCTCGCCTGGAGGGGAGAACCTCCTGGATTTTCTCGAGTAGCGGCCGGTGCTCTCGACTTACGACGCGGATCAGGGACCCGCTCTGGTGGCCTCAGGAAAGGCCAGTCCCCATGCGAGTTGCTCGGGGCCTCTCGGGATTCCTCTCCCGTCGATGCCGGGGCCTAAGACTGCCGGGAGCCAGTGTGAGGAAGCCCGCCCGTGACAAGGTTATGAGGAAGGAAGCTGACATAAGCAAGGCGTGCTCAGACTTCAGGGACCCCTCTGGAAATTTTTAAGCATGTACCCCAACAAAAATCTGCCGGGTTTTGTGCTCTGCTTTTTCACTCTTCTGACCTTTTCTGGAAAAAGTCAATTCAGGGCGTTACTCTTCTGCATTTGAAAGAGTGTTTCAATCCAAAAACCCTCTGATGGCTTTCTAGCCTGCCTGTAGGACTCGTACAGCTGCGCTTGTGATTGTTTGAGGCCTCCTGACCGCAGGAGGCACAGGAAGCTTAAAACATCCTAGGAATGCAGGAGCTTCCGAGGAGTCAAAATCTTTAGAATAGGACTGATTAAAAGTTTCGTTTTTTGGGTCAATGCTTGCTGCCAAATTTTCATATCCTTTATTTTTAGATATAGTTGGTATATAGAAAAACAAGTAGTAGACCTGGTATTAGCAACATTAGATCTTTGAGTTAAGTACCTTCTTTGTTATAACCCACTGCACCTTTGTTCTATAGAGATGTAACTTTAATGCTTTAAGGAGATGCAGATTAAAGAAAAACACTTCAGGGGAAACAAAATTAACATTCATTAAGGAAGAGAGCCAAAAAGTGTTAACAAGCCTCTTGGCCAGAAGATAATGTAAATCACCTGAGACCTTTTGTATACAAAATGATGTACAGAAAGAATCTGGGTTGCGAACACTACATAATTTTGTGTTATCCATTGATCTCCATGTTTTATCAAAAGTATAAAAGGCCTTCTGAACAATAAAGGAGGAGGCCAGGGGCCGGGGGCCAGTTTCTCGGACCAGCTTCTCGAACTAGTCTCTCAGCCTGGTTTCTTGGGACTCTGGCTCCCCCTGTGTCTTTCTCTCTCTTTCTTCTTCTCTACCTTTCCTTCCTCTGCTCTTTACTTTAACTTCAGGCTGAATCTCCACCTGGAGTGCGGAGGCTCGCCAGGTCTACTTACTTGCCCTGGCTGTTAAGACCCGCACGAAAGGGAGCTTAAGGCGAGGCACCCTTAGATATTCAAGCGGGCGCCGGTGGCCCAACGTAGGTGGTGCAAATTCCTTGTCTGGAATTTTATTGGCCTTCCGCGTAAACCAACCTATTCAGACTCCCTCTTCCACTTAATCTTCTTACTACACTATAGTTTCCTAATCTAATCTTAC
>NW_017199732.1:0-7231 GCF_001704415.2 Capra hircus
GACCTTGTGTGGAGTCGGTGCCGAAACTGAGGATTCCTCTCCAGTGCTGACATGGATCTTGGGGTACTTCTGGAGTCTCCCCAGGGAGTCAGTCGTAGTCTCGAGTGGGGGCATGCACGTGCGATTTCCTCCAGAGCTGTAGCAGTAGTGTCACGCTTCCATTCGCGTGGATCAAGGGATCTGTGGCTTTCCTAGGCTTTCCCAGAGGCTTTCCCACGAGGCTTTCCCACGGGCTTTCCCAGGGCTGTCCCACGTGCCACCGTGGTGTGAGTCGATCCTCGGCTAGAAAGTCAGGCAGTGCAGGGAAAACAGGTTTCCCTGGAATGGACTGAGACATCTGGGGGACTCTGCGAATGGTGGCACGACCCTTGAGTTCCTCTCGCCTTTCCTGTGGAGAGCGCCTCTCTTGAGATGCGACGGGAACGCCGGGAATTCATTCCCAACCACACAGGGAAAGGATCCCTCCTCTCGAGCAACGAGCCGGAAACGGAGCTCCTCTGGATGTGGCCGGGACCCTCGTGCTTCCTCTTGAGTGGAGACGGGTATGTCGGGGAACTTCTTGAGTTGCAGCATGACTGTGAAAGACTCTTTAGAAGTTCCAGAGTTCACGTGTGATTAGCCTGGAGACACATCAGTGGAAACGGGCCTCATCTCACCTGCAGGGGAGAACCTCCTGGATTTTACCGAGTTGCGGCAGGTGCTCTCGACTTACGACGGGGACCTCATGGACCCGCTCTGGTTACCTCAGGAAAGGCCAGTCCCATGTGAGTTGCTAGAGGTCCTGTCGCTATTCCTCTCCCGTCGATGCCAGGGCCTAAGACCTTGTGTGGAGTCGGGGCCGGAACCTGAGGATTCCTCTCCAGGGCTGACATGCATCTTGGGGTATTTCTGGAGTCTCCCCAGGGGAGTCAGTTCTCGTCTCGAGTAGGGGCATGCACGTGCGCTTTCCTCCCGTGCTGTAGCAGCAGTGTCACGCTTCCCGTCGCGTGGATTAAGGGATCTGTGGCTTTCCCTCGAGGCTTTCCCACGAGGCTTTCCCACAGGGTTGTCACACGTGCCACCAGGTGTGAGTCGATCCTCAGCGTGAAAGTCGAAGCAGTGCAGGGAAAACAGGATCCTCTGGAATGGACTGAGACATCTGGGGACTCTTGGAATGGTGGCACGACCCATGAGTTCCTCTCGCCTTTCCTGTGCAGCGCGCCTCCTCTTGAGATGCGTCGAAACGTCGGGAATTCTTTCCCGAGGAAGCAGGGAAGGATCCCTCATCTCGAGCTTGGAGGAGGAAACGGAGCTCCTCTGGCGGTTGCCGGACCCTCGTGCTTCCTCTGGAGTGGAGACGGGTATGTCGGGGAACTTCTTGAGTTTTAGCAAGGGTGTTTAGGACACTTTGGAAGTTCCAGAGTTTAGTTGTGATTACTCTCGAGACGCCGCAGAGAAAATGGGCCTCATCTCGACTGGAGCAGAGAACCTCCTGGATTTTCTCGAGTTGCGGCAGGTACTCTCGACATACGACCGTGACCTCAGGGACAGTGTAGCAGATGTGTCACGCTTCCCGTCCCGGGGATCAAGGGATCTGTGGCTTTCCCTCGAGGCTTTCTCACAGGGCTGTCCCACATGCCACCATGGTGTGAGTGGATCCTCGGCGTGAAAGTCGAGGCAGTGCTGGGAAAACGGGTTCCTCTGAAATGGACTGAGACATCTGGGGGACTCTTGAAATGGTGGCACGACCCTGGAGTTCCTCTTGCCTTTCCTATTGAGAACCCTTGCTCTTGAGATGCCATGGGAACGCCGAAAAATCTTTCCTGACTAAGCAGGATAGGATCCTTCATCTCGGAAACGGGGTTCCTCTGAATGTGGGCGGGACCCTCGTGCTTCCTCTCGTGTGGAGACGGGTATGTCGGGGAACTTCTTGAGTTGCAGCAAGGACCCTTTTTAATTTCCAGAGGTTAGGTGTGATGAGCCTCCAGACACCTCAGAGGAAATGGGCCTCATCCCGCCTGGAGGGGAGAACCTCCTGGATTTTACCCAGTTGCGGCAGGTGCTCTCGAGTTACGACGGGTCCTCAGGGACCCGCTCTGGTGGCCTCAGGAAAGGCCAGTCCCCATGCGAGTTACCAGGGGCCTTTAGGGATTCCTCTCCCATCGATGCCGGTGCCTAAGACCTTGTGTGGAGTCGGGGCCAGACCCTGAGGATGCCTCTCCAGTGCTGACATGAATCTTTCCGTACTTCTGGAGTCTCACCAGGGGAGTCAGTCCTCATCTCGTGTGGGGCATGCACCTGCCATTTCCTCACGACCTGCAGCAGCAGTGTCACGCTTGCCGACGTGTGGATCAAGGGATCTGTCGCTTTCCATTGAGGCTTTCCCACGAGGCTTTCCAACAGGGCTGTCCCACGTGCCACGGTGGTGTGAGTCGATCCTCGGCGTGAACGTCGAGGCAGTGCAGGGAAAACAGTTTCTTCTGGAATGGACTTAGACATCTGGGGGACTCTTGGAATGCTGGCAAGGCCCTGGAGTTCCTCTCGTCTTTCCTGTGGAGAGCGCCTCCTCTTGAGATGCGACGGGAAGGCCGGGAATTCTTTCCCGACGACAAAGGGAAAGGATCCCTCTTCTCGAGCTACGAGGCGGAAACGGGGCTCCGCTGGATATGGGCGGGAACCTCGTCCTTCCTCTCGAGTGGATATGGGTATGTCGGAGAACTTCTTGACTTGCAGCAAGGGTGTGAAGGACCCTTTGGAAGTTCCAGAGGTTAGGTGTGATTAGCCTCGAGACGCCTCAGCGGAAATGGGCCTCATCTCGCCTGGAGGGGAGAACCTCCTGGATTTTCTCGAGTTGCGGCAGGTGCTCTCGAGTTACGACGGAGACCTCAGGGACCCGCTCTGGTGACCTCAGGAAAGGCCAGTCCCCATGCGAGGTGCTAGGGGGCCTCTCAGGATTCCTCTCCGGTCGATGCCGGGGCCTAAGACCTTGTGTGGAGTCGGGACCGGAACCTGAGGATTCCTCTCCAGTGCTGACATGGATCTTGGCGTACTTCTGGAGTCTCCCAAGCTTGCGTCAGTCCTCGGCTCGAGTGGGGTCATGCACGTGCGCTTTCCTCCCGAGCGGTAGCAGCAGTGTCACGCTTCCCTTCTCGTGGATCAAGGAATCTGTGGCTTTCCCTGGAGTCTTTCCCATGAGGCTTTCCCACAAGGCTATTCCACTTGCCACCATGGTGTGAGTCGATCCTCGGCGTGAAAGTCGAACCAGTGCAGGGAAAACAGGAACCTCCTTCCCCACAGTAGGGGATACACTGTCCCCTTGGGCGGGTATCTCCAGGGCACTCGCGCTGGGGGTTGCCCGCGGAGGTGCGGGCCTCAGGCTCCACGTGAGAAAAGCCCCAAATGGCATTAGCTGCCAGTCCAGACGCTGGCCCCTCAGGTCTCTGGCCGGAGCCTTGGGCTCCAGGCAACTCAAAGCCCTCGGGGTGGCACTCTGGGACTGCTGTAGGGAAAGGATGCCAAGAGCCCACGGAGGAGTTGGGGAGGGGGCATGGGGGAAACGGAGGCGAGGACAGCGAGGGATCTAGGTGGAGGCGCTGGAGAGAGCGTCTGGTGTCCCGGAATGCCTCGGAGGAGCCAGCGGGGACAGTCGAGGACCAGGGACCTGTGGAATGTGAAAAGGCGGGAAATCTCAGAGCAAGGCAGGCTGGGAAAGGGGGCGTTGGTGGCCAATTCAAAGGGACCTAGGGGCGTTTCCTGGGCGGTGAGTTCCCTTGGCACTGCTGAGGGCCCCTGATTGATCCACTCGGGGTTGAACCCACCCCCCGCTGCGAGGGAGGGCCACAAAAAGCCCCCGAACTGCCCGCCCACCCAACGGGGATCTTGGCGGTCCAGGGCACAGCCGTGCCCGGGAAAAGCCCACTCGCTCCACGGGACTCCGTCCAGGGTCTCTGCTTGGAAAGAGGCCAGGGGCGGCCCCTCCATCTACCCACCCAAACCCTATTGACGTCAATGGTGGCGGAGACGCCTCCCGTTCTCCAGAGTCCTGAGCTGCTGGGTCCCCGCCCACTCGGCCAGCAGTCTGCAGCGTGCCCGTGTGCCTCTCCCACCATGGCTTCGTCCGGCTCCTCCAGCACCTCAAGCGGTACGTTTGCCCTCGGTCCCTGTGGTCGGATCACATCTCAGGGGATTTGCGGGTGGCCTGGGCAAGGGCTCTCGGCCAATGTGTTGACCCCCCTCCCACCGAGAACGGCTGGGACCCATCGGCCAGGCCCGGGTTCCGAGGCGTCAGGTGTGCCCAAATTCGGAGGGCGTGGCATCGTTCGTTCATCTTGCTCCTTTGGCACACACATGGCTTCTCCGTTCTCTTTTCTGGGAAGACAGTGTTGTTTCAGGGGGGCGTGCTGCGGGGTGCGGGGGGCCGGGGTTGGGGGGTGGTGGGAGCGGGTGGCTTTGCTGGGATGAGGGCCCTTTTATTCCTCACATCTTCATGTGGGGAATGGGAAGTCCGGGGGAGCTCTGTGGCCTTGCTGCCTTCAGTGGCTTCCTCTGCACAGGGGGCCTAAGGTGGCTTCTGCCTTTTGTCAAGGCGTTACGGGGGTTTGGGCGTCCGCTTTGGGTGGCCTTGGCCTTTGCCTTGGGCCCTGGGGCCTTGGCCTTGCCCCTTGGTTGTTGCCGTTGCCCTTGCCTTGGTCTTGGGCTTTGGCCTTGCCCTGCCCTTGAACTTGGAACTTGGACCTTGAAACTTGGACCTTGAACCTTGAACTTTGAACTTGGGCTTGAACCTCTTGAACTTGAACTTGACCTTGACCTTGAAACCTTCAACTTTGAACTTGAACCTTGAACTTGAAACTTGAAACTTCAACTTCAACTTCAACTTGACCTTGAACTTGAACTTGAACTTGAACTTGACTTTGAACTTGAACTTGACTTCTTGAACTTGAAACTTGAACTTGACCTTGAACTTGAACTTGACTTGAACTTGAACTTGATTGAACTTGACTTGACCTTTTGAACTTGAACTTGAACTTGAACTTGAACTTGAACTTGAACTTGAACTTGAACTTGAACTTGAACTTGAACTTGAACTTGACCTTGAAACTTGAACTTGAACTTGAGAACCTTGACTTGACCTTGACTTGAACTTGAACTTGACCTTGACTTGAACTTGAACCTTGAAAAGAACCTTGAGACTTGAGAGAACCTTGAAAGAGAACCCCTTGAAGAAAACTTGAACCTTGACCTTGACTTGAAAACTTGAACTTGACCTTGGATCGAGATTTGCTCAGAGCACCGGAGGTCCCAGGGCCCTGTATCTCCCCTTCCCTTTGTGATCATTGCAAAGACATTCCTAGCTGATAGCGGGAGTGCCCCTGAAGAAGCAAGCAGTGGGAGTGTGTTTGACACGACTGTGTGCCTTCCTGGCCTCAGCTCCACAAGGGGCCTTTCCTCTCGAAGTAGGCCCCATGTCCCCTTGGGGAGGGTGTCATGCCTCTTTTCTCCTCACTGCCAAAGGGTGGAGCCAAGCTCGCTCTGTCAGAGGTACAAAAACAGCAATTGAATGGATTTTCAAGCTCTTGCTAGGCTGCACCCTTTCAGGGCCCACTTTACTGAAACAGGTGCTCTGTGGCCCCTGGTTGGGTATGCAGGTTCACAAACAGGGTGAGATCCTGTCCAAGCCAAGAATTTTCCTGAAAGACCTAGGCTCACTAGAGCTCTCCTCCAGAGCAAAGGGGATAGAGGAGATGTATGGAGGAGTCTTTGCCTTTCCCTGTGAGTGTGGGGCTACTCCCTACGGCCCCAAGCTCAGGGATAACTGCCTCTAAGAAAGGAATGGCAAGAAGCGCTATTCTTGGAGGTTGGGACAGGGAGTTCGCATGTGGGGAAAGAAAGACTTCTTCGGGGAAGAAGAGGCAACCACCGGGGGTGTGTTTGCAAGCCTCTATTTGGAAGGAACAGGTTTGCTTATACAACTCAAGACCTCCAGATCTGCTCAGAGGACTGAAGTTCCAGAGACAGGGCCATGTATCTCCCCTTCCCTTTGAGATCCTTGCAAAGACATTCCTAGCAGATCGTGGGAGTGCCCATGAAGAAGCAAGCAGCGGGAGTGTGCTTGACATCACTGGCTGCCTACCTGGGCTCAGCTCCTCAAGGGGCCTTTCTCTCCTGGTAGGCCCTATGTCCCCTTTGGGAGAGGGTGGTGCCCTCTTCCCTCCACACTGCCAAAGGGTGGAGGTGGAGCAACTCGTTTCTCCCGAGGTAAAAAAAAAAGACAAATTGGATGGATTTTTAAGCTCTTGCTATGCTGCACCCCTCCAGGACCCACTCGAGCAAAACAGGTGCCTGTGGCCCCTAGGTCGGGTATGCAGGTTCACACACCGGGTGGGATCCCGTCAAAGCCAAGAATTTTCCTGACAGACCTAGGCTCACTAGAGCTCTCCTCCAGAGGAAAGGGGACAGAAAAGACGTGTGTGTGGAGGTGGCTCTGCCTTTCCAGGTCCCAATCTCAGGGATAACTGCCCCTAAGAAAGGAACTGCTGCTGCTGCTGCTGCTGCTAAGTTGCTTCAGTCGTGTTCGACTCTGTGCGACGCCATAGACGGTAGCCCACTAGGCTCCCCCGTCCCTGGGATTCTCCAGGCAAGAACAGTAAGTGGGTTGCCATTGCCTTCTCCAATGCATGAAAGTGAAAATGAAAGTGCAGTCGCTCAGTCGTGTCCGACCCTCAGCGACCCCCACGGACTGCAGCCTACCAGGCTTTCTCCGTCCATAGGATTTTCTGAAGGAACTGCAAGAAGCGCTTTTCCAGGAGGCTGGGAAAGGGTGTTCGCAGGATGTGGGGAAAGAGAGCCTCCTTCGGGGAAGAATAGGCGGCACTTGTTTTGTGTTGCAAACCTCTATTTGGAAGGAACAGGTTAGCTTATACAAAGGGAGACCTCCAGATCTGCTCAGAGGACCAAAGTTTGCAGAGGCAGGTCGGTGTATTTTCCCTTCACTTTGCGATCCTTGCAAAGACTTCCTTGCTGATAGATGATCAGCAAGGGCCTTTGAGACTGTTGTTTTCTTTTCCTAGGTTCAAAGATTCCTTCAGTTCCTAATATAGATATCCTAGAAATTATGTGACATCCGTGAAAATCTGATATGTCCTGGTCAAATGCTGTCAGTTATAATTCCAGTTATCATATTAAAGCATTTCAAGTCGCAGCAGTGACCAGATTACATTGTCAATTTTCTATTTAATCAGGTTTTAACCATGTC
>NW_017199733.1:0-7230 GCF_001704415.2 Capra hircus
GGCTCAAAGGAGAGATCTTTTAAATGCTTGCTTTTGCTTGCATTTCGAGTCCGAAGACCGTGTTGAGTTGGGACGGAAACTGAGATTCCCTCTCCAGTGCTGACGTGGATTTTTGGGTACTTCTGGACTCTCCCCAGGGGAGTCAGTCCTCGTCTCGAGTGGGGAAATGCACGTGGGCTTTCTCCCTAAAGGTGGCAGCAGTGTCATGCTACCCGACGGGTGGATCAAGGGATGTGTGGCTTTCCCTGTAGGATTTCCCATGAGGCTTTCCCACGAGGCTAACACACAGGGCTGTCCCACGTGCCACCGTGGTGTGAGTCGATCCTCGGCGTGACAGTCAAGGCAGTGCAGGTAAAAGAGTTTCCTTTGGAATGGACTCAGTCCTCTGGGGGACTCTTGGATTGGTGGCACGACCCTGGAGTTCCTCTCGCCTTTCCTGTGGAGAGCGCTTCCTCTTGAGATGCGACGGGAATGCCGGGAATTCTTTCCCGACCACGCAGGGAAAGGATCCCTCATCTCGAGCTACAAGGAGGAAAAGGGCCTCCTCTGGATGTGCAAGGGACGCTCGCGCTTCCTCTCGAGTGGACAAGGGTATGTCGGGGAACTTCTTGAGTTGCAGCAAGGGTGTGAAGGACCCTATGGAAGTTCCAAAGGTTAGATGTGATTAGCCTCGAGTCGCCTCAGCGGAAATGGGCCTCATCTAGCCTGGAGGGGAGAATCTACAGGATTTTCTCGAGTTGCGGTAGGTGCTCTCGATTTACGACGGGGACCACAGGGACCGTATCTGGTGGCCTCAGGAAAGGCCACTCTCCGTGCGAGTTGCTTATTGGCCTCTCGGGATTCCTCTCCCGTCGATGCCGGGGGCCTAAGACCTTGTGTGGATCCGTGCCGGAACCTGAGGATTCCTCTCCAGTGCTGACATGGATCTTGGGATTCTTCTGGAGTCTCCCCAGGGTAGTCAGTCCTCGTTACGAGTGGGGGCAGGCACGTGCGGTTTCCTCCCGAGCTGTAGCAGCGGCGTCATGATTCCCTTCGCGTGGATCAAGGGATCTGAGGCTTTCCGTCGAGGCTTTCCCACGAGGCTTTCCCACGAGACTTTCCCACAGGGCTGTCCCAGGTGCCACCGTGATGTGAGTCGATCCTCGGCATGAAAGTTGAGGCAGTGCAGGGAAAACAGGTTTCCCTGGAATGGAGTGAGCCTCTGCGGGACTCTGGGAATGGTGGCACGACCCTGGAGTTCCTCTCGCCTTTCCTGTGGAGAGCGCCTCCTTTTGAGATGCGACGGGAACGCCGGGAATTCATCCAGAACACGCAGGGAAAAGGATCCCTTCTCTCGAGCTAGGAGGCGGAAACGGGGCTCCTCTGGATGTGGGCGGGACCTCGTGCTTCCTCTCGAGTGGAGACGGGTATGTCGGGGAACTTCTTGAGTTGCAGCAAGGGTGTGAAGGACCCTTTGGAAGTTCCAGTGGTTAGGCGTGATTAGCCTTGAGATGTCTCAGCAGAAAGGGGCCTCATCTCTCCTGGAAGGGAGAACCTCCTGGATTTTCTCGAGTTGCGGCAGGTGCTCTCGACTTACGACGGGGACCTCAGGGACCCGCTCTGGGGCCTCAGGAAAGGCCAGTCCCCATGCGAGTTGCGCAGGGGCCTCTCGGGATTCCTCTCCCGTCGATGCTGGGGCCTAAGACCTTGTGTGGAGTCGGTGCCAGAAACTGAGGAGTCCTCTCCAGTGCTGACATGGATCTTGGGATACTTCTTGAGTCTCCCCAGGGCAGTCAGTCCTCGTTACGAGTGGGGGCATGCACGTGCAATTTCCTCCGAGCTGTAGCAGCAGTGTCACGCTTCCCTTCGCGTGGAACAAGGGATCTGTGGCTTTCCCTCGAGGCTTTCCACGAGGCTTTCCCATGAGGCTTTCCCACAGGGCTGTCCCACGTGCCACCTTGGTGTGAGTCGATCCTCGGCTTGAAAGTCCAGGCAGTGAAGGGAAAACAAGTTTCCCTGGAATGGACCGAGACATCTGGGAGACTCTGGGAATGGTGGCACGACCCTGGAGTTCCTCTCGCCTTTCCTGTGGAAAGCGCCTCTTCTTGAGATGCGACGGGAACGCCAGGAATTCTTTCCCGACCACGCAGGGAAAGGATCCCTCCTCTCGACCTAGGAGGCGAAAACGAGGCTCCTCTGAATGTGGGAGGGACTCTCGTGCTTCCTCTCGAGTGGAGACGGGTATGTCGGGGAACTTCTTGAGTTGCAGCAAGGGTGTGAAGGACCCTTTGGAAGTTCCAGAGGTTTGGTGTGATTAGCCTCGAGACGCCTCAGCGGAAATGGGCCTCATCTAGCCTGGAGGGGAGAACCTCCTGGAATTTCTCGAGTTGCGGCAGGTGCTCTCGACTTACGACGGGGACCTCAGGGACCCGCTCTGGTGGCCTCAGGAAAGGCCACTCCCCATGCGAGTTGCTCGGGGGCCTCTCGGGATTTCTCTCCCGTCGGTGCCAGGGCCTAAACCTTCTGTGGAATTGGTGCCGGAACTTGAGGATTCCTGTTCTGTGCTGACATGGATCTTGGGGCACTTCTGGAGTCTCCCCAGGGGAGTCAGTCCTCGTCTCGTGTGGGGCATGCACGTGCGTTTCCTCCCGAGCTGTAGCAGGGGTGTCATGCTTCCCTTCGCGTAGATCAAGGGATATGTGGCTTTCCCTCGAGGCTTTCCACGAGGTTTTTCCACGAGGCTTTCCCACAGGGCTGTCCCACGTGCCACCATGGTGTGAGTCGATAATCAGCTTGAAAGTCGAGGCAGTGCAGGGAAAACAGGTTTCCCTGGAATGGACTGAGACATCTGGGGAACTCTGGGAATGGTGGCACGACCCTGGAGTTCCTCTCGCCTTTCCTGCCGAAAGCGCCTCTTCTTGAGATGTGACGGGAACGCCGGGAATTCTTGCCCGAACACGCTGTGAAATGATCCCTCCTCTCGAGCTAGGAGGCGGAAACGGGGCTTCTCTGGATGTGGGCGGGACTCTCGTGCTTCCTCTCGAGTGGAGACGGGTATGTCGGGGAACTTCTTGAGTTGCAGCAAGGGTGTGAAGGACCCTTTGGAATTTCCAGAGGTTAGGTGTGATTAGCCTAGAGACGCCTCAGCGGAATGGGCCTCATCTCGCCTGGAGGGGAGAACCTCCTGGATTTTCTCGAGCTGCGGCAGGTGCTCTCGACTTATGACGGGGACCTCAGGGACCCGCTCTGGTGGCCTCAGGAAAGGCCAGTCCCCATGCGAGTTGCTCGGGGCCCTCTCGAGATTCCTCTCCCCGTCGATTCGGGGCCTAAGACCTTGTGTGGAGTCGGTGCCGGAATCTGAGGGTTCGCTCTCAGTGCTGACATGGATCTTGGGATACTTCTGGAGTCTCCCCAGGGGAGTCAGTCCTCGTCTCAAGTGGGGGCAATGCACGTGCGCTTTCCTCCCGAGCTGTAGCAGCAGCGTCACGCTTCCCTTCGTGTGGATCAAGGGATCTGTGGCTTTCCTGTAGGCTTTCCCACGAGGCCTTCCCATGAGGCTTTCCCACAGGGTTGTTCCAAGTGCCACCGTGGTGTGAGTCGATCCTCAGCTTGAATGCCGTGGCAGTGCAGGGAAAGCATGGAAAACAGGTTTCCCTGGAAAGGACTGAGACATCAGGGGGACTTTGGGTATGGTGGCACGACCCTGGAGTTCCTCTCGACTTTCCTGTGGAGAGCGCCTCCTCTTGAGATGCGACGGGAACGCCGGAAATTCTTTCCCGTACACGCAGGGAAAGGATCCCTTCTCTCGAGCTAGGAGGCGGAAACGGGGCTCCTCTGGATGTGGGCGGGACCTCGTGCTTCCTCTCGAGTGGAGACGGGTATGTCGGGGAACTTCTTGAGTTGCAGCAAGGGTGTGAAGGACCCTTTGGAAGTTCCAGTGGGTGAGGCGTGATTAGCCTTGAGATGTCTCAGCGGAAAGGGGCCTCATCTCTCCTGGAAGGGAGAACCTCCTGGATTTTCTCGAGTTGCGGCAGGTGCTCTCGACTTACGACGGGGACCTCAGGGACCCGCTCTGGTGGCCTCAGGAAAGGCCAGTCCCCATGCGAGTTGCTCAGGGGCCTCTCGGGATTCCTCTCCCGTCGATGCCGGGGCCTAAGACCTTGTGTAGAGTCGGTGCCAGAAGCTGAGGAGTCCTCTCCAGTGCTGACATGGATCTTGGGATACTTCTTGAGTCTCCCCAGGGCAGTCAGTCCTCGTTACTAGTGGGGGCATGCACGTGCAATTTCCTCCCGAGCTGTAGCAGCAGTGTCACGCTTCCCTTCGCGTAGAACAACGGATCTGTGGCTTTCCCTCGAGGCTTTCCCACGAGGCTTTCCCACAGGGCTGTCCCACGTGCCACCGTGGTGTGAGTCGATCCTCGGCTTGAAAGTCGAGGCAGTGCAGGGAAAACAGGTTTCCCTGGAATGGACTGAGAGACATCTGGGGGACTCTGGGAATGGTGGCACGATAATGCAGTTCCTCTCGCGGTTCCTGTGGAGAGCGCCTCCTCTTGAGATGCGACAGGAATGCCGGGAATTCTTTCCCGACCACGCAGGGAAAGGATCCCTCCTCTCGAGCTAGGAGGCGGAAACGGGGCTCCTCTGGATGTGGGCGGGACTCTCGTGCTTCCTCTCGAGTGGAGACGGGTATGTCGGGGGAAATTCTTGAGTTGCAGCATGGGTGTGAAGGACCCTTTGGACGTTCCAGAGGTTAGGTGTGATTAGCCTCGAGATGCCGCAGCGGAAATGGGCCTCATCTCGCCTGGAGGGGAGAACCTCCTAGATTTACTCGAGTTGCGGCAGGTGCTCTGGACCTAAGACGGGGACCTCAGGGACCCGTTCTGGTGGCCTCAGGAAAGGCCAGTCCCCATGAAAGTTGCCCTGGGGCCTCTCGGGATTCCTCTCCCGTCGATGCCGGGGCCTAAGACCTTGTGTGGAGTCGGAGCCGGAACCTGAGGATTCCTCTCCAGTGCTGACGTGGATCTTGGGGTACTTGTGGAGTCTCCCCAGGGGAGTCAGTCCTCGTCTCGAGTGGGGCATGCACGTGCGCTTTCCTCCCGAGCTGTAGCAGCAGTGTCACGCTTTCCTTCGAGTGGATCATGGAATCTGTGGCGTTCCATCGAGGCTTTCCTCGAGGGTTTTCCCACAGGGCTGTCCCACGTGCTCCGTGGTGTGAGTTGATCCTCGGCTTGAAAGTCGAGGCAGTGCAGGGAAAACAGGTTTCCCTGGAATGGACTGAGACATTTGGGGGACTCTGGGAATGGTGGCATGACCCTGGAGTTCCTCTCGCCTTTCCTGTGGAGAGCGCCTCCTCTTGAGATGAGACGGGAACGCCGGCAATTCTTTCCCGAACACGCAGGGAAAGGATCCCTCCTCTCGAGCTAGGAGGCGGAAACGGGGCTCCTCTGGATGTGGGCGGGACTCTCGTGCTTCCTCTCGAGTGAAGACGGGTATGTCCAGGAACTTCTTGAGTTGCAGCGAGGGTGTGAAGGACCCTTTGGAAGTTCCAGAGGTTATGTGTGATTAACCTTGAGACGCACAGCGGAAATGGGCCTCATCTCGCCTGGAGGGGAGAACCTCCTGGATTTTCTCGAGTTGCGGCAGGTGCTGTCGACTTACGACGGGGACTTCAGGGACCCGATCTGGTGGCCTCAGGAAAGGCCAGTCCCCATGCGAGTTGCTCGGGGGCCTCTTGGGTTTCCTCTCCCCGTCGATGCCGGGGCCTAAGACCTTGTGTGGAGTCGGTGCCGGAACGTGAGGATTCCTCTCCAGTGCTGACATGGATCATGGGGTACTTCTGGAGTCTCCCCGGGTTAGTCAGTCCTAGTCTCGAGTGGGGCATGCACGTTCAATTTCCTCCCGATCTGTGGAAGCAGTGTCACACTTCCGATAGCGTGTATCAAGGGATCTGCAGCTTTCCCTCGAGGCTTTCCAATGAGGCTTTCCTCGAGGATTTTCCTCAGGGCTGTCCCACGTGCCACCGTGGTGTGAGTCGATCCTCGGCTTGAAAGTCGAGGCAGTGGACGGAAAACAGGTTCCCCTCGAATTGACAGAGATATCTGGGGGACTCTGGGAATGGTGGAACGACCCTGGAGTTTCTCTCGCCTTTCCTGTGGAGAGGGCCTCCTCTTGAGATGCGACTGGAACGCCGGGAATGCTTTACAGACCACGCAGGTAAAGGATCCCTCCTCTCGAGCTATGAGGTGGAAACGGTGCTCCTCTGAAAGTGGGCGGGAAGATCTTGATACTCTCGAGTGGAGCGGGTATGTCGGAGAACTTCTTGAGTTGCAGCAAGGGTGTGAAGGACCTTTGGAAGTTCCAGAGGATAGGTGTGATTAGCCTCAGACGCCTCAGCGCAAATGGGCCTCATCTCGCCTTTAAGGACGCCAAGATCCATGTCAGCACTGGAGAGGAATCCTCAGGTTCCGGCACCGACTCCACACAAGGTCTTAGGCCCCGGCATCTTCGGGAGAGGAATCCCGAGAGGCCCAAGAGCAACTTCCATGGGAACTGGCCTTTTCCTGAGGCCACCAGAGCGGGTCCCAGAGGTCCCCGTCGTAAGTCGAGAGCACCTGCCGCAACTCGAGAAAATCCAGGAGGTTCTCCCCTTCAGGGGAGATGAGGCCCATTTCCGCTGAGGCGTCTCGAGGCTAATCACATCTAATATCTGGAACTTCCAAAGCGTCCTTCACACCCTTGCTGCAACTCAAGAAGTTCCCGACATAGCCGTCTCCACTCGAGAGGAAGCACGAATGTCCCGCCAAAATCCAGAGGAGCCCCCGTTTCCGCCTCCTAGCTCGAGAGGATGGATCCTTTCCCTGCGTGGTCGGGAAAGAATTCCCGGGTTCCCGTCGCATCTCAAGAGGAGGCGCTCTCCACAGGAAAGGCGAGAGGAACTCCAGGGTCGTGCCACCATTCCCTGAGTCCCCAGATGTCTCAGTCCATTCCAGGGAAATCTGTTTTCCCTTCACTGCCTCGACTTTAAAGCCGAGGATCGACTCACACCACAGTGGCACGTGGGAAAGCCCTGTGGAAGCCTCGTGGGAAAGCGTCATGGGAAAGTCTAGAGGGAAAGCCACAGATCCCTTGATCCACGAAAAGGGAAGCGTGAAACTGCTGCTACAGCTCGGAGGAAATCACACGTGCATGCCATCTCTCGTGACGAGGAACTGACTCCTTGGGGAGACTCCAGAAGTACCACAAAGATCCATGT
>NW_017199734.1:0-7230 GCF_001704415.2 Capra hircus
GAGCCCCGTTTCCACCTCATAGCTCGAAAGAAGGGATCCTTTCCCTGGTGGTCGGGAAAGAATTTCCGGCATTCCCGTCGCATCTCAAGAGTAGGCGCTCTCCACAGAAAGGCGAGAGGAACTCCAGGGTGTCCACCATTCCCAGATTCCCTCAGATGTCTCAGTCCATTACAGGAATCCTGTTTTCCCTGCACTGCCTCGACTTTCAAGCCGAGGATCGACTCACACCACGGTGGCACGTGGGACAGCCCTGGGAAAGCCTCGTGAAAGCCTCGAGGAAAGCCTTCAGGGAAAGCCAGATCCCTTGATCCACGCCAAGGAAGCGTGACACTGCTGCTACAGCTCGGGAGGAAAGCGCACGTGCATGCCCCCACTCGAGACGAGGACTGACTCCCCTCGGGAGACTCCAGTAGTACCCCAAGATCCATGTCAGCACTGGAGAGGAATCCTCAGGTTCCGGCACCGACTCCGTACAAGGTCTCAGACCCCGGCATCAACGGAGAGGAATCCCGAGAGGCCATCGAACAACGCATGGAGACTGGCCTTTCCTCAGGACACCGGAGAGGGTCCCTGAGGTCCCCGTCGTAATTCTAGAGCACCTGCCACACTCGAGAAAATCCAGGAGGTTCTCCCCTCCAGGCGAGATGAGGCCCATTTCCGCTGAGGCGTCTCGAGGCTAATCACACCTAACCTCTGGAACTTCCAAAGGTTCCTTCACACCTTAGCTGCACTCAAGAAGTTCCCCGACACACCCGTCTCCACTCCAGAGGAAGCACGAGGGTCCCGGCCACATCCAGAGGAGCTCCGTTTCCGCCTCCAAGCTAAAGATGAGGGATCCTTCCCCTGCTTCCTCGGGATAGAATTCCCGACGTTTCCGACGCTTCTCAAGAGGAGGCCCACTGCACAGGAAAGGCGAGAAGAACTCATGGGTCGTGCCACCATTCCAAGAGTCCCCCAGATATCTCAGTCCATTCCAGAGGATCCTGTTTTCCCTGCACTGCTTCGACTTTCACGCCGAGGATCGACTCACACCACGGTGGCACGTGGGAGGGCCCTGTGGGAAAGCCTCGTGGGAAAGCCTTGAGGGAAAGCCACAGATCCCTTGATCCACGCGAAGGGAAGCGTGACACTGCTGCTACAGCACGGGAGGAAAGCGCACGTGCATGCCCCCACTCGAGACGAGGACTGACTCCCCTTGGGAGACTCCAGAAGTACCCCAACATGCATGTCAGCCTTGGAGAGGAATCCTCAGATTCCGGCCCGACTCCACACAAGGTCTTAGGCCCTGGCATCGACGGGAGTGGAATAGCGACAGGCCCTCTAGCAACTCGCATGGGGACTGGCCTTTCCTGAGGTCACCAGAGCGGTCCCTGAGGTCCCCGTCGTAAGTCGAGAGCACCTGCCCGCAACTCGGTAAAATCCAGGCGGTTCTCCCCTCCAGGCGAGATGAGGCCCGTTTCCCCTGAGGTGTCTCGAGGCTAATCACACGTGACCTCTGGAACTTCCAAAGAGTCTTTCACAGTCATGCTGCAACTCAAGAAGTTCCCCGACATACCCGTCTCCACTCAAGAGGAAGCACGAGTGTCCCGGCCACATCCAGAGGAGCTCCGTTTCCGGCTCGTAGCTCGAGATGAGCGATCCTTTCCCTGATTGGTCGGGAAAGAATTCCCGGCATTCCCATCGCATCTCAAGAGGAGGCGCTCTCCAAAGGAAAGGGGAGAGGAACTGCAGGGTCGTGCCACCATTCCGAGACTCACCCAGATGTCTCAGTCCATTCCACAGGAACCTGTTTTCCCTGCACTGCCTTGGCCTTCATGCCGAGGATCGACTCACACCACCGTCACACGTGGGACAGCCCTGTGGGAAAGCCTAGTGGGAAAGACTCGAGGGAAAGCCACAGATCCCTTGGTCCAGGCATGGGGAAGCGTGACACTGCTGCTACAGCATGGGAGGAAAGGGCACGCTCATGCCCCACTCGAGACGAGGCCTGACTCCCTTGTGGAGACTCGAGAAGTACCACAAAATCCATGTCAGCACTGGAGAGGAATCCTCAGCTTCCGGCCCCGACTCCACACAAGGTCTTAGGCCCCGGCATCGACGGGAGAGGAATCACGAGAGGCCCCTAGCAACACGCATGATGACTGGTTTCCTGCGGCCGCCAGAGCGGGTCCCTGAAGTCCCCGTCGTAACTCGAGAGCACCTGCTGAAACTCGGGAATATCCAGGAGCCTCTCCATTCCAGGCGACATGAGGCCCATTTCTGCTGAGGCATCTCGAGACTAACCACACCTAACCTCTGGAACTTCCAAAGGGTCCTTCACACCCTTGCTGCAACTCAAGAAGTTCCCCGACATACCCGTTCCTCTTCACATTCAGCCATAATGGTGGTGTCATCTGCATATCTAAGTTTATTGATATTTCTACCGGCAATCTTGATTCCAGCTCATGTATCTTCCATCCCAGCATTTTTCATGATGTACTCTGCATAGAAGTTAAATAAACAGGGTGACAATATACAGCCTTTGCATACTCCTTTTCCTTTTTGGAACCAGTCTGTTGTTCCATGTCCTACTCTAACTGTTGCTTCCTGACCTTCATCCAGATTTCTCAAGAGGCAGGTTAGGTGGTCTGGTATTCCCATCTCTTTCAGAATTGTGGCTAAAACAACAGTATAAGGACCTTTCCGATGTCAGGCCAAGGAATTGTGTTTCCAGTCATTGAGCCACACCTGATCACTGAGCACAAATTCATGAATCTGTTCCTCAAGGGGAATGATATTCTTTTTTATACAAACTTAGTTACCTGATTTATTACCTTACCTAATTGTTCCATCTGCTGTGAAATCCCACCCCCTTACTTGTGGCAAATCTGCTAACACCTGCCTCACTGTGGGAGGGGGTCTCCCATAGAAAATTTCATAAGGACAACAACTATGGGAACGTGCAGTTACCCGTAATATGAGTAAGTCTGCCGGAAGCAAGCCCATCCATGTACAGTCAGTCTCTATGATCCATTTTGAAAGTGTCTCTTCAAGAGTTTGGTTGTTTCTTTCCACCATTCCAGAACACTGGGCCTATATGCTGTATGTAATTTCCACTGATATTTAGAGCTTCACATACCTGTTAATTAACGCGGCTGCAAAGACAGGGCCATTGTCGGATTCTATACTGGTTGGAAACCCAAGTCTGGGAATTATTTCTCAAATCAGCGAGCTACTTCGTTTTCTTTTTCAGATCAGGTAGGGAAGGCCTCTGCCCAACCGGAGAAGGTACCTACTATTCTAGTAAGTTATGATAACAGGTGACTGCCTTTGCTTCCCCGAAGGACACTCGCTTTCCCTGCATCCTGAGAACTCCACGTCTCAGCCAGTTGGAAAAGCGCTTCTTGGAGGTCATTATTCAGGGGCAATTTCCCCTGGAGCCCGGGGCCATAGGGAGCGGCTCCACACTCCCAGGGAAAGGCAGAGCCACAGCCACACATCTGTCCCATCCCCTTTGCTCTGTAGGAGAGCTCTAGTGAGCCTAGGTCTGTCAGGAAAATTCTTGGCTCCTATGGGGACACCATTCTATGTGTGAAACTGCATCCAGGACCTAAGGGGCCACAGGGCGCCTGTTTCTCTCGGGGGCAGAGGGGTGGGGGGCCTGAAGCAGTGCGGCCCAGCAACAGCTTCCACATCCATCCAATTGCTCTTTTCTTACCTCTGATAGAACTAGCTTTGTTCCAGCCTTTGGCAATTTGGAGGCAAGCGGGCCCCACTTCCTCCCCAAGGAGGCATGGGACCTACTTTGAGTGGAAAGGCCCCTCACGGAGCTGAACCCAGGAAGGCACCCAGTCATGTCTGACACATTCCTGCATCCTGCTTCTTCATGAGCAATACCGCTATAAGCTAGGAATGTCTTTCCAAGGCTCAGAAAGGACAGGGGAGATGCATGGTGCTGCCTCTGGAATTTCGGTCCGTCTGAGCAGACCTGGAGGTCTCCCCTTGAAGGAAGCTAACCAGTTTCTTCCAAATACAGGCTTGCAAACTACACACTGGGTGGCTGCCTCTTCTTCCCTGAAGGACGATCACTTTCCCGCATCCTGTGAACTCTGCATCCCAGCCTGCTGGAAAAGCGCTTCTTGGAGGTCATTTTTCAGGGACAATTTTCCCTGGAGCCCGGGCTGTAGGGAGGGCCCCATGCTCGCTGTGAAAGGCAGAGTCACATCCACAGTCTGTTCTACCCCTTTTGCCCTGGGGAGAGCTCTAGTGAGCCTAGGTCTGTCAGGAAAATTCTTGGCTCCTATGGGGACACACCCTGTGTGTTAACCTGCCATATCGGACCTAGGGGCCACAGGGCGCCTGTTCCTCTCCGGGGGGGACCCTGAAGTGGTGCGGACCAGCAACAGCCTGAACATCCATCCGATTGCTCTTTTCTTCCTTCTGATACAGCTAGCTTTGCTTCTCGCTTTGGCATTTCGGAAGCCAGGGGGAGCCCCACCGCTGTTGTCCTGGGGTCTATTGGAGGTACCGGGTCTATTGGACCCCAGCATGGCACCCGACCCCCTCAGACACACTCCCGCAGCCTCCTTCCCCATGGGCAGGACTGGTTCTGACCTAGGAATGTGTTCCAAGGCTCAGAAAATGCAGGGAGACACCACGGCCCTGACTCTGGAACTGAGGCCAGTTGGAGCAGGCCTGGAGGTCTGACGTCTGAGACGCCAAACACTTGCTGCAAGATACAGGTGTGAAAACACACTCTCTGGGGCTGCCTTTCCTTCCTCCAAGGAAGAGAGCTTTTCCAGTCTCCTCCGTGCTGAGTCATACAAGGCTGGCAAAGGTCTGGCTTAGAGGGCATTTCTCAGCCGGCAATGGCCCCTGAGGCCCTGCACACAGGGAGGGATCCTACCCTCCCGGGGAAGTCAAAGGCAAACCTGCTCAAACAGGCTGTTCTATCATGTTTCCTCTGCAGGAGGGAGCTAGTGAGCCCAGGTCTGTCTGGAACGTTCTTGGATCCTGCGGGGAAATCATCCTGGGAGCCCACCTGGATACCAGTCGTAGGGGCTAAAATTCGCATTTTCCTTCCTTGGAGCCCTAACGCAGTACAGCCTAGCAACTGCTTGAAAATCCATCCTGTTGCTGTTTTCTTCCCTCTGACAGAGCGAGCTTTGCTCCCCATTTTGGGATTTCAGAAGCAAGGTGGTGGCCTGCAACTCCTTGCCTGGGGTCCATTGGAGGTGCAAGGTGCCCTCGACCAGGTGACCCCAGCATGACACCTGGCCCCTCAGACACACTCCCGCAGCCTGCTTCCCCATGGGCAGGACTGCTCTCACCTAGGAATGTGTTTGCAAGGCCAGGAAACTGCAGGGAGACACAAGACCCTGATTCTGGCATTGAGTCTGTTGGAACAGGCCTGCAGGTCTTCTGTCTAACAAGCCAAACACTTGCTGCAAGATACAGGCCTGAAAACACACTCTTGGGCTGCCTTTCCTTCCTCCAAGGAAGAGAGTTTTCTCAGACTCCTGTGGGCTGAGAGCCACACAGGGCTGAAAAGCACTTGCTGGGAGATTCTTTTTCATTGGCCATGGCCCCCTGAGGCCCTGTGCTCAGGAGGGCTCCCTCCCTCCCAGGGAAAGTCAAAGGAAGCTCCAAACGGCTGTTCAATCATGTTTCTGAGAGAGTCATTGCCAAGGCAGGTTTCTAAGAAGTTCAAGGGTCCCCAAGGAGAGAGGGTCTAGAATTCTCAAGGAGGAAGAAAGGACAAACTGTTTTCCCCTCTACATTCCTTAGGATTATATAACAATCATGCATCCTTCTTGAGGACGGTCTCTGGAAAAAACCTTCTGGCTAATCCTGTTATCTTAAAATCAATTATGGGGAGTAGGTCTAGTGAGTCTTTACAACCTCCAGACATTCTTTTGTTCGTTGTCATAACTTATTGGAGAGTATATAACTCCATTACCAACACTAGCAAGGGGGTACGCTTTCTGCCCCTTGTGATGTCTCTGTCAGAAGCTTTCTCTATCTCCTTTATCCTTTAATAAAACTCTATTGCACAAAAGCTCTGAGCAATCAAGCCTCGTCTTGGCCCTGGATTGAATTCTTCTCCTCCATAAGCCAAGAATCCCAGCATCTTTTCGTGGTTCAGCAACAATATTTCATTTCCTCTGCAGGAGAGAGCTAGTGAGCTTAGGTCTGTCTGGAACATTCTTGGATCCTGTGGGGAAAATATCCTGTGCACACATCTGGATACTGGGCCTAGAGGCCAAAATTTTGCATTTCTTTCCCGGGAGCCCTAACGTGTGTGACTTAGCAACTGCTTGAAATCCATCCCATTGCTGTTTTCCTCCTTCTGACAGAGCTAGCTTTGTTCCCTGCTTTGGGATATCTCAACGAAGGGCCGGTCCATAGCTACTCGCCTGGGGCCCATTGGATGTGCAAGGTGCCCTCGACTAGGTGACCCTAGCATGGCACTCAGCCCGCTCAGACACACTCCCGAGGCTTCTTTCTCATGGGAAGCACTGCTCCAACCTAGGAATGTGTCTGCAATGCTTGGAAAGTGCAGTGAGACACACAGCCCTGACTCTGCAATTGAGGCCCTCAGAGCAAGCCTGCAGCTCTGATGTCTGAGAAGCAAAACACTTGCTGCAAAGAGAGGCCTGAAACACACTCTCTGTGGATGACTTTCCTTCCTCTAAGGAAGATAGTTTTCCCAGTCTCCTGCTTCCTGAATGTCACACAGCTGGAATGCGCTTGCTTGAGGTCGTGATTCAGTGGCAATGACCCCTGAGGCCCTTTGCCCAGGGAGGGCTCCCACACTCACAGGCAAATCAAAAGCAACTTCCAAGTGAGTCAGCTCTTCACATCAAATGGCCCAAGTATTGGAGTTTCAGTTCAGTATTAGTCCTTCCAATGTATATTCAGACCTGATTTCCTTTAGGATGGAGTGGTTGCGTCTCCTTGTAGTCTAAGCGACCTACAAGCATCTTCTCAACACCACAGTTCAAAAGCATCCAATTTTCAGCTGTCACTTTCTTTATAGTACATCTTTCATATCCATCCATGACATATGGAAAAACCATAGCCTTGACTGGATGATCTTTTTTTGGCCAAAGCAACGTCTCGGCTTTTAATATGCTGTCTAGTTTGGTCATCACTTTTCTTCCAAGTCATAAATATGTTTTAAGTTCATGGAGGCAGCCATCACCTGCAGTGATTTCAAGCCCCCCAAAATAGTCTGCTGCTGTTTCCAAT